>NC_064615.1:420335199-420638230 GCF_023898315.1 Schistocerca nitens
TGTGGTAATGACTACGACAGAGACAACTGTAGAAATAGACAATATGGGAACCAGAATAATTATTATCAAGGGAGACAAAATGACTTAGACGCAACAGTCCAACTCATATTTACGATTCTAAGAGAAATTCTCGACCACTTAATCGACAAGAAAGGAACTACAGAAATTACCGACAACACATAAGATGCTGTAGTCATGACAACAGACCTGAATTTAATCATAACTGAATTGATTCAATTTTCAACAAGTTGAAATTGTAGAAATTAGGCCTCCAAATCCCAGTAATGACGTGCGACAAAAAATGGTTCAAATGGCTCTGAGCACTATGGGACTTAACTGCTAAGGTCATCAGCCCCCTAGAACTTAGAACTACTTAACCCTAACCAACCTAAGGACATCACACACATCCATGCACGAGGCAGGATTCGAACCTGCGACCGTAGCGGTCGCGCGGTTCCAGACTGTAGCGCCTAGAACCGCTCGGCCACCCGGGGCGGCACGTGCGACGACAAAGAGACAATACTCAATGACTCGCACTGCAGGCAGCTACAAAACGTACCTATGGGGCTGACGATGTAGCTACCATGACTATCAATTATGTGAAAATGGAAGACATAAGGAACATTTTACTCCAGGAACATGACATTAAAAAGAACAATACTGTATATTCTGTAATTCACAACAAATTATATAACATTTACAGGTGTACTTGACTCTGGTAGTCCTATTTCGGTAATTAGTGAAACAGCTATCAGTAAATGCAACAAAACGAACCTCCTTACATAAAATTAAATTACAAGGTGCAATTTTAGGAAAATGTGTAGATGTATACCAACAAACAAGTTTAGAATCCTTTTGTAGAATCCACATATTTGTTATGAATTTTCTTATTGTTCCATTATTGTCGACAGACATTATATTAGGCGTAGGTTTTTTGAATGAGTGTAAATCAATTTTAAAGTTTCACAACACTGAAGTAAGTTTAGAGAGAGAAGGTAGGTCAATCGCTTTGAAATTGGAAGATTGGCTTTCAAACCACAACGAGGAAAACAATGGGCTTTACCTTTTGTCAGAACACAGTTTGGAATTTTCGACAGAATTTGACACAAATGATCACTCTGCAAGTACTGACAGGGATAATATTGATGATGCATTAGATAATAATGTTTTAATTCAGAGAGAATACAAACCATTGAGAACTGTAATGACACTGATAGCCACGACCTGTTTGACATCTTACAATCGCATTCCACAGTTTTTACTGACAAAAGAGGAACAATTAAAGGGTTTCACTACAAATTTAGTATTCGTGAGCATTCAAAATTTTGCGTCAGACCATACGTAATTCCGGCACATTATAGAGCTGAAATACGATGTATGCTTGACGAGGGCGTTATTGAACCAGCGGTAAGCTCATACAATAATTGTTGAGAAGAAAAACGGATCAATCAGGCTTGTCTTATATTCCAGACAAATAAACACCATAAACATTCCTGAAACAGACAGGCCGCAAATGTTGGAAGAACGTCAATATTTCAGTGGTATAAAAGTGTTGCCGTCTATTGATCTAAGATCCAGATTTTGGCAAATTGAACTTTATCCAGAATGTAAAAAATATATGGCATTTCTTTGCTTCGTCATTTGTTATCAATTCCGGAAACTCCCTTTTGGTTTGAACATTTCTTCGGCAGCATTCATTTGTGGGCTATATTACATACTGCCTGAGTTTCTAAAACAACGCATCACCTCGTATGTGGACGATATTTTAATAGCAGAAGTCTCCTGGGAACAACATAATCGTATCCTTAATAGTTTGTTCCATATTTTTGCTGAATCTGGAATTACAATTAACTTGGAAAAATCTGAATTCGGTAGAGCAAAGGTGAAATTTTAGGGTCACATTATTTGTTCTGAGGGTATTCAGCCAGATCCTGAAAAGTATAAACAATCAGAGCTAGTCCTGTTCCATCCACAAAAGACAAGTTCGCAGTTTTCTAGGTCTAGTGAATTTCTACCTCATTTCCTGAATATCCAAATTCTGGAAACTCCAAAACTTTGTTCTCTAACTGGCAAAACCACGAACAGGCAGAGTTGGAATTTGATTATTTGAAAGAACTGCTACTTAACACGCCAATATTGCCTCACCCAGATCTGGCACAGGATTTCTGTCTTGGCACGGACTCTTCTAAAGGTGGTTTCGGTTCCCTGTTTATTTCAAGAAGGTATAGAAAATGACATTACTGTTCAGAAAACCAATGCTGTTGCTATCTGTGTGCTAACAAAATCTGAGAAAAATAATTGGTCTATGAATAGGAAGCTTTAGCTATCGTTTGGGCATTTGACCAGTTTCGTTTCTTTCTTTCATCAAACATGTAAAAGTTTATAGTGATCATCGAGCATTGCAATTTCTTATGTCTACAAAATTAAATCATGACACGTTGAAACATTGGATAATATGTCTGAAAGAATTTCGCATCACAATAGTCTACATTCCTGGCACGGAAATTATTGTTGTGGACGGACTTTCACGGGCACCGGCAGGCCTCGAGAAAAGCAACACAGAAGCTAACATGGAGCAAAATTTCCGTTTTTTTACATTCAAGACGTAGCTTTTGGAAACTTCGTCACTTCATCTTTAAAATACATTGCTCATGAGCAAGACAAGCATTCGATTTGGAAAGATATTAAAAGTGGATGGCATGAAAAGATGCACACACAGGTTCGTCATTATTGTCAGTTTAGTAATAACATACTCTTCGAACGTTTCAATGTTAGTGACAAGCTATGGGTACTTTGTATTCTTGACTATTTTGATAATAATCACATCTTGTACATTCATTTCTTGTTACCATGTACTTCGAACGATTTGTTAACAACATGGAAAAGAAAAAATTGGAGCGTTCTGTCTATTTGCAAACTTTGTCAAAAAGCTAAACCGTGTACATCGTGCTCCATTATTTCCTATTATTACTAGTAGAGTAAAAGAATTAGCTGCAGTTGATCGTCTGGGATCCCTTGCTAAATTACTGAATGGATTTTCGTACGTTTTCGTCGCTGTTGAACTTACTTCAAAATTTGTTTCTTTCACACCGTTACGCAAAGCCACTGGACGCTTTGTATCCAACGCCTTTCTTAAAAATTTCTAACGTTAAGTTGGACACATTAAAAAAGTCATTTCAGACAACAAATCACAATTCAGATCTGCTATTTGGTCACCAACGCTTCGGAATCATAAAATTAAACCTGTTTTTAGTTCATTGTACTCTCACATTGTAACCTGTCTGAACGCCTTATGACAGATATTATTATGCTTTGCAGACTTTATTATCACAGGAAGCATCAGTATTTGGACAGATACTCAAACTTTTTTTAAAAAATGTACTCAATGAAATACCACATGACTCCACTGCATTACCACCTATTCCTGTACTAAAGACTGAGAAACCACCAAACAGAATCAGGGAGCTTGTACCTCTCCGAGTAAACGTAAACTTCGACATAATGACGTAATTGATTTGGCTATTTAAAACATAAACTCTGCTGCAAAAAAAGGAAAAAAATACACGGTAAGACAAATGCGAAGAAATTACACATCGGTCAAAAAGTTTTCATTAAAGCCGATTCATTGTCGCATAAGAAGAAACATTTAAGTCACAAATTCTTTCTGATTTACAATGGATCTTACAGGATCCGACATATCTCGCATGATAACTGCTTTGAATTTGAAACTCTGCATAGTAAGAAAAGTAAAGGATATAAAACAGTTTATTGAGAAATAATTTGGTTTCTTAGTCTTTGCTATAAAATTTTTCCAATAAAGTTACTATTACGCTTTGTAACATTTAGAAACTGTTTGCATGCAGCGATGTATCGAAGTTAACTATCCACTCAAGAACCTGTGGAAGGTATGAATACAGAAATTTTCAGAGTACACTTTTATACGGAACGGACGACACGGTATTATTGTGAGTACATTTTCGCTCGTCAGTTGCACGATTATGTTAATACTATAATGCTCACATTCTTGGAACATATACTGCTAATGAGATTTTACTGAAATATTTTAGTTTACTTGAAAAGACATTTTTAATTAAAGTATTTTCTGAAAGGTCACACATGACACAGTATTTGGTTCGTTTGACAGCTACAAGAATATATTTCATGCTACTTACGAGTGACGCACTTTTCATTATTGCTTTTACCTTGTATCCGCTTTATGTCTGCAGAGTTTTTCTACGTCCTTCTAGAATGCAAAAAAACATTTTGGTTATGACTTTTGTGGCATGGCTACAATGAGACAGTTATTTTAGTAACACAACAATACGTTACAGTACAGCACTTTCAAGTTCATGGCAATGAGCGTAATAACTACGACATTTATACGCATAGTACGTTACTTTTGTATATGACAAGGTAAATACATTGATTTTTGGAGAACTCTGCTTATGAACGACGATAAATGCTACACTAGGCACACGGCTTAAGCGCTGACAAAAATTTTCTTACAGCAATAAGCACAGTTTAGCGCTACATGACACGCATTTGAGTGATTACTTGTATTACTTGAAACATTATTAGATACATGTTTGAGCTAAAATGGCACAGAGAAGGTTTTCGGTGATACATTTCATTCTGCAGTTTTAACCTGTCAGATCTGAGGCATAATTACATTATCCCTCAAGGGGGCACGACTCCTTTGCATACCATGCGTGTGGTAAGCGCAGGAAGCCCTAGCTAATATGGTATTTGTTTGTATAGTTTTATACATCGGTACCATATTTGTCTAACACAGAATTACATAGCTATATGGTCATTTAACAGAGATAAATGAACATTTGTACTACATCTCTCACACATGCCTAGATAATTACACAGTTGGATTACTTTGCATTTATGAAAAGTACTTTGTTTGCATTTTGTAAACTGTTCACATACATTTTCGGAACCACTGTGGTACTGTGAAAGCTTTGAGTGATATATATTGTATGAGATCGTGATGTTTGAAGTACGTTTGTGGCAGATGACACTACCGAAACGGGCAGAGAGTATTTTAAAGTGGTTTTGAGATTATTGAAGAAAGCTATGACGATTTTGAGATTTGATTGATGAGTTATGATGTTATTATTACAACGACGATATGTATTATGATGTCGACATATCGTTATGATCAATATGAAAATTGAGTATGTATGTAAATGTGATGGAAAATGTTGGACACTGTTATTGATGAGATTACGTTTCTACACACTTCTTCTGTAACTTCCGAACCTATGAATGTTTTTTCATTTGTATGAAAATGTCACTGTAGCTGAAACTGCTGTCGTAAATGTTTTGGTAAAGAGTATATGTGACCTCGATATAATGCTCTGCTGTGCTGTGCTGCACACTAATCTCCTTGAAATATACCCACTTGTTTGTTATCTTTCAGCTTCACTGGTGCCGCTACAGCCGCTTTAAAGCTCCCCAAACTCTTGCAAGCGTTCGCATAGCGGTTGAAAAGAGATGCTGTTGACCTTGATATTGACATTTCTTAGCAGAACACACCACAGGCACAACATACACTACTACTTGTAAACATATGATTACACTTTGGAGTTTGAACTTCGTGCTACTTACTGAAATGTGCTTACGTTTACGCACGTGATTATGACAAGTGTCTCTCTACGAGAGTTGAGAGAATTCCACTGAGTTATGAAGTTCCACATGGCTATTGAATGATGTTTTTATGTTTTGCTTTGTACCTGTTTACTTATTTGATTTGATATCTGGTTTCTAGCTGTGCTGCAGCAAAGGTTGTATAAAATAAAATTTAATAAAGATGCGAATTAAATAATAATGTTATGATACACTCTCTTATAAGAAAGGAGCACTTGGAAAGGAAAGAACAATAAGAAGGAGATGAGACTAGTAACAGGAACTGCATACATAATTTTCTTTTCCAGGACTTGGTAATTTCTTTTGGTAGAATAAGTTGCTGTAGTGCACCACTTTAATGTTAAGATGTGACAAAGAATTATTGCATTTGACATGGGAGATAGTATAGATCTTGTTCATTGTGCTGGCGATTTGCATAGTTTTGATGATCACAGATGCACACATGATATTGTAAACTTATACATATATTTCCCTTATCTGCGTTTTTGTCTTTACTTTAATATTTTTTCTGCTTTTGCTTTGTCATGTTTAGATATAAGTTATTGCATTTGCTGCTGCAATTTGTCAGGCAATGTCCTACTGAGTTTTACTTTGTATTACTACTAAGCCAGTTTTACCACTGATTTATTTCTCTTGTTTGCTGCATATTGCCTTATATTAATTGTAATGTTGCATTTGCTTTGCTAATTTAGATATGCTGCTGCTTGCTTTCTCAATTTGCATTTTTGTCATTGTTGTTTGTGCTTCTGCATTGCCTCGTTCTCTACGTACCTGAGCTCAGTCGATTTAAGTTCGCTTAAGAGGGGGTATGTTGTTAATAAGAAAATGAATTTGATGAGTTGGAAATAAATGCGTTGAGAAACTATAAGGAAAAGATCTGGCCAACGAGTACTGTATAATGAGGAACAATTATTTTGAAAGAGGAAATGAACAGGTATAAGTAGCGTACAGTGACAAAATGTTTAGGTAGGATCTTCTTGGAAAATGAGGTAAAAAAAAGATGGTAGTATAAGCACAGGTTGAAAGTATAAATACAGATAGCATGCTTAAATAGGATTTTTGTGGAAACAAATGTTGAAGTACGAGAGGTCTGCGAGAATTAAATGAAGTTGTGGTTGGAAATGAAGTAGTTTTGGTTGAAAGTAAAGGAGGTATGAGCATGAAGTATATTAGGTATAAAATGCATACCACATGTCAACAGATGTATCAAATGTTACACTTACACTTTCACTTTGACATATTTACACTAGAAAACAGACCCTGTCCTTTCCTTTGTGCTATTCCGATATGTTTATATTTACCCTTGTGTCTCCATGTTCTTCCTATCTCTTTGTGTTTACCTGATAAGATAAGTGTGTTACAACTATTTTTCTTCTAATACGAGGCTCCATTCACTATGATGAGGAATACTGTTATCCTCAAAAGTAATATCTGTTTTTGTACCATGTTTTTACTTTAGGAAGATGTTCAGACATTATTTATTCTGTTATGTTTTCTTTTAATATTCATGTGCCAAGTTAATTTTTCTAGTGATATCCTCATTTTTCATTTATTTACTTATGTCATTATTCTTGCAATACACATATATATACTTACTTCTATTCCTTTGGTAAGGCCTGTATTACTACAAGTGTTATTTACTATAACGATGTTTTCATTACATTTGGAATTGTACTGTTATGTTCTAAATTTTTAATTGTACTCATCCCCATTCTTCAAGTTCTACATCTACATCTACATTCATACTCCGCAAGCAACCCAACGGTGTGTGGCGGAGGGCACTTTACGTGCCACTGTCATTACCTCCCTTTCCTGTTCCAGTCGCGTATGGTTCGCGGGAAGAACGACTGTCTGAAAGCCTCCGTGCGCGCTCGAATCTCTCTAATTTTACATTTGTGATCTCCTCGGGAGGTATAAGTAGGGGGAAGCAATATACTCGATACCTCATCCAGAAACGCACCCTCTCGAAACCTGGCGAGCAAGCTACACCGCGATGCAGAGCGCCTCTCTTGCAGAGTCTGCCACTTGAGTTTATTAAACATCTCCGTAACGCTATCACGGTTACCAAATAACCCTGTGACGAAACGCGCCGCTCTTCTTTGGATCTTCTCTATCTCCTCCGTCAACCCGATCTGGTACGGATCCCACACTGATGAGCAATACTCAAGTATAGGTCGAACGAGTGTTTTGTAAGCCACCTCCTTTGTTGCTGGACTAAATTTTCTAAGCACTCTCCCAATGAATCTCAACCTGGTACCCGCCTTACCAACAATTAATTTTATATGATCATTCCACTTCAAATCGTTCCGCACGCATACTTCCAGATATTTTACAGAAGTAACTGCTACCAGTGTTTGTTCCGCTATCATATAATCATACAATAAATGATCCTTCTTTCTATGTATTCGCAATACATTACATTTGTCTATGTTAAGGGACAGTTGCCACTCCCTGCACCAAGTGCCTATCCGCTGCAGATCTTCCTGCATTTCGCTACAATTTTCTAATGCTGCAACTTCTCTGTATACTACAGCATCATCCGCGAAAAGCCGCATGGAACTTCCGACACTATCTACTAGGTCATTTATATATATTGTGAAAAGCAATGGTCCCATAACAATCCCCTGTGGTACGCCAGAGGTTACCTTAACGTCTGTAGACGTCTCTCCATTGATAACAACATGCTGTGTTCTGTTTGCTAAACACTCTTCAATCCAGCCACACAGCTGGTCTGATATTCCGTAGGCTCTTACTTTGTTTATCAGGCGACAGTGCGGAACTGTATCGAACGCCTTCCGGAAGTCAAGAAAAATAGCATCTACCTGGGAGCCTGTATCTAATATTTTCTGGGTCTCATGAACAAATAACGCGAGTTAGGTCTCACACGATCGCTGTTTCCGGAATCCATGTTGATTCCTACATAGTAGATTCTGGGTTTCCAAAAACGACATGATACTCGAGCAAAAAACATGTTCTAAAATTCTACAACAGATCGACGTCAGAGATATAGGTCTATAGTTTTGCGCATCTGCTCGACGACCCTTCTTGAAGACTGGGACTACCTGTGCTCTTTTCCAATCAATTGGAACCATCCGTTCCTCTAGAGACTTGCGGTACACGGCTGTTGGAAGGGGGGCAAGTTCTTTCGCGTACTCTGTGTAGAATCGAATTGGTATCCCGTCAGGTCCAGTGGACTTTCCTCTGTTGAGTGATTCCAGTTGCTTTTCTATTCCTTGGACACTTATTTCGATGTCAGCCATTTTTTCGTTTGTGCGAGGATTTAGAGAAGGAACTGCAGTGCGGTCTTCCTCTGTGAAACAGCTTTGGAAAAAGGTGTTTAGTATTTCAGCTTTACGCGTGTCATCCTCTGTTTCAATGCCATCATCATCCCGGAGTGTCTGGATATGCTGTTTCGAGCCACTTACTGATGTAACGTAAGACCAGAACTTCCTAGGATTTTCTGTCAAGTCTGTACATAGAATTTTACTTTCGAATTCACTGAACGCTTCTCGCATAGCCCTCCTTACGCTAACTTTGACATCGCTTAGCTCCTGTTTGTCTGAGAGGTTTTGGCTGCGTTTAAACTTGGAGTGAAGCTCTCTTTGCTTTCGCAGTAGTTTCCTAACTTTGTTGTTGTACCACGGCGGGTTTTTCCCGTCCCTCACAGTTTTACTCGGCACGTACTTGTCTAAAACGCATTTTACGATTGCCTTGAACTTTTTCCATAAACACTCAACATTGTCAGTGTCGGAACAGAAATTTTCGTTTTGATATGTTAGGTGGTCTGAAATCTGCCTTCTATTACTCTTGCTAAACAGATAAACCTTCCTCCCTTTTATTATATTCCTATTAACTTCCATATTCAGGGATGCTACAACGGCCTTATGATCACTGATTCCCTGTTCTGCACTTACAGAGTCGAAAAGTTCGGGTCTGTTTGTTATCAGTAGGTCCAAGATGTTATCTCCACGAGTCGGTTCTCTGTTTAATTGCTCGAGGTAATTTTCGGATAGTGCACTCAGTATAATGTCACTCGATGCTCTGTCCCTACCACCCGTCCTAAACATCTGAGTGTCCCAGTCTATATCTGGTAAATTGAAATCTCCACCTAAGACTATAACATGCTGAGGAAATTTATGCGAAATGTATTCCAAATTTTCTCTCAGTTGTTCTGCCACTAACGCTGCTGAGTCGGGAGGTTGGTAAAAGGAGCCAATTATTAACCCAGCTCGGTTGTTGAGTATAACCTCCACCCATAATAATTCACAGGAACTATCCACTTCTACTTCACTACAGGATAAACTACTACTAACAGCGACAAACACTCCACCACCGGTTGCATGCAATCTATCCTTCCTAAACACCGTCTGTACCTCTGTAAAAATTTCGACAGAATTTATCTCTGGCTTAAGCCAGCTCTCTGTACCTATAACGATTTCAGCTTCGGTGCTTTCTATCAGCGCTTGAAGTTCCGGTACTTTACCAACGCAGCTTCGACAGTTTACAATTACAATACCGATTGCTGCTTGGTCCCCGCATGTCCTGACTTTGCTCCGCACCCTTTGAGGCTGTTGCCCTTTCTGTACTTGCCCGAGGCCATCTAACCTAAAAAACCGCCCAGTCCACGCCACACAACCCCTGCTACCTGTGTAGCCGCTTGCTGCGTGTAGTGGACTCCTGACCTATCCAGCGGAACCCGAAACCCCACCACCCTATGGCGCAAGTCGAGGAATCTGCAGCCCACATGGTCGCAGAACCGTCTCAGCCTCTGATTCAGACCCTCCACTCGGCTCTGTACCAAAGGTCCGCAGTCAGTCCTGTCGACGATGCTGCAGATGGTGAGCTCTGCTTTCATCCCGCTAGCGAGACTGGCAGTCTTCACCAAATCAGATAGCCGTCGGAGGCCAGAGAGGATTTCCTCCGATCCATAGCGACACACATCATTGGTGCCGACATGAGCGACCACCTGCAGATGGGTGCACCCTGTACCCTTCATGGCATCCGGAAGGACCCTTTCCACATCTGGAATGACTCCCCCCGGTATGCACACGGAGTGCACATTGGTTTTCTTCCGCTCTCTTGCTGCCATTTCTCTAAGGGGCCCCATTACGCGCCTGACGTTGGAGCTCCCAACTACCAGTAAGCCCACCCTCTGCGACCGCCCGGATCTTGCAGACTGAGGGGCAACCTCTGGAACAGGACAAGCAGCCATGTCAGGCCGAAGATCAGTATCAGCCTGAGACAGAACCTGAAACCGGTTCGTCAGACAAACTGGAGAGGCCTTCCGTTCAGCCCTCCGGAATGTCTTTCGCCCCCTGCCACACCTTGAGACTACCTCCCACTCTACCACATGTGAGGGATCAGCCTCAATGCGGGCAGTATCCCGGGCAACCACAGTCTTAGTCCGATCGGGGGATGCGTGGGACGAGCTGGCCGTCCCCGACAAACCCCCATCCGGACCCCCACAGTGATGCCCATTGGCAACAGCCTCAAGCTGTGTGACCGAAGCCAACACTGCCTGAAGCTGGGAGCGAAGGGATGCCAACTCAGCCTGCATCCGAACACAGCAGTTGCAGTCCCTATCCATGCTAAAAACGGTTTTGCAAAGAACGTCTGAACTAATCTACAGAGAGCGCAAACAGATCGACAAAATTTAAACGGTTATTAAAATACAAGATTGCCTAGTAAATGCAGTAATGCTGCTACTAACGCACTGCTGACACACTGCTCGGCAGCGGAAGGAGACTACGCGATTTTACACTATTCAGGTACTAAAACGCGATGCTACAACTCGCAAATACTATAATACGCCCGAAATTTATGTATCAAACAATGCAAGTACCAAAAACACTCAAAGAAATTAAGGATTAAACTGTGTAAGAAATGAGTGAGTTAGGAGTATACGACTTGCTGCTGCAGCTGCTTATCGAACGGCGGCAGGGAGCACACTGACTGACCAACCGACACTGGCCGTTCAAAACAAAAACAAAAGACAAACGACTACGCGAATTTACACTATTCAGGTACTAAAACGCGATGCTACAACTCTCAAATACTATAATACGCCCGAAATTTATGTATCAAACAATGCAAGTACCAAAAACACGCAAAGAATAGTAGGGATTCATTTTACTGCACACATTTTTCTGTTGGTCATACAACATGTATCAAATCACAGAGATTATAGGACTGTGTTAGTTCTTCCACAGGTGTTGATAATTCGGCAAGGGACTGGTTAAAAGCATTGCTGACTGTAAGGACATTCAGGGATTTGTATTATTCATCAATAGTGACTACACAATGGTGATTCATGGACTTGCTATATTATCCTCAAAAATCTTCAATTGTGAATGTGCACCCACAAAGTCACAACGGATGGCTGCTGGCCATCTCTGTAAGGACAACAGTGGGTCTGCACCTTTAGTGGCCCACTACTATCATAAACTCAACTAAGACTGTACTGGGTCTGCTCTGTGGTGACTCACCAATTCTACCAATATTCTTCATAATTTCGACTCATACTGCTGTGGGTCTGTTCTGTTGTAGCCCATTACCAATCTTATGATACCAAGTCAAAACTTCATGTCAAGAGTAGCACTTTGTTTCTGTGGGGAGGACAACACTACTTCTTCAAGTCTGCGTGGTTGTCTACTACTCACTTGTGCATTTTCATATACTGCTCAGGCTTTGTGCGTAAAACTGGCGTAGACTTCTCTTCTGATGAATTGTTAGCACTGTCTTTACGGACTGTAAGGAGAATTTTTTCTTTATTGACCAACAGCATACTACTTAACCTTTGCATGCTTGTGTTATACTTGATAGTGTTAATAAAAAAAAATTTAACGACTTAATCTTGGACACTGCCCAAAACACTTTGTAAAATTTTTTATGGGAATAAGGGAGCTATGTAAGCAGCCTGTTTGTATGTTGGCAGCACTATAGACTGTGTTGATATCGCTGACGGCGCTCTGCGCGCTCGGCAAGAGATTCTCTGGTTGGACGGACTGGCAGTTATCGAGTAAATAGGGAAGTGTATGAACATGATTTTCATAGTGGAGACGCTGTGTTGGTAGGACGCGCATTATAAATTGAGACGCAAGGAAATGTATGATAATGGATGTATAGTTGATAATGTTTGGGTGGTAGAATTATTGACAACTATATAATATTTGGAACTGGATGTCACATCATTAAGGTAGAATTTTGTAAATACTTTGTTTGCTCTTCAACAAAATCTTTTTTTTTCTAACCATATGCCTCCTTGTAGTTAGAGTCTATAGTAGTGAGGATCATTTTATTTAGCTGGCTGTTGTTGCTACTTGCTGTAATTGCTATAGTTCGTATTATGAAGATTTTCTGTGAGGTAAGCGACTTATGAAAAAGAACGGTATTCCCACTATCGGGATTCGTGATTGAAATGAGTTTAGACAATTACCTGGAGGTAATTCCTTATTTCTTTAATTTCATATTTTTTGGATTTCTATTATAGTTAGGATTTTTTGCAATTCAGAGCAATTCTTTTGTGTTAATTATTGGAAGTCATGTTGTCAGTGGATAGCAGTCACATTGTGTAGGGCTTGTATATTCTGGGTAATAAATGAGCAGGTTATGTTTGAGTTGTCTTTGTCAGGGAAAATTCTGTTCGTCTTAATAACAGAAATAATTAAAAAGTTAGTTTCAAGGCTGCTTTTGCGCCATCGTTCCCAAGTTCCCATTAAGTATCGTGATGGTTTCGTATGTATGGTGCTTCTTGCAAAACCGGAACAGGATTATGTCCGAGTGTTCAGTCTCCCCCCAGATGTGGACGACAGTTTCTTTAAGGAGGTGTTGCTTCCTTACAGCATTGTAATAGATATACGACATGTACGCTGCTACACTCAACGTCAGGTGCAGTGCTATAGCGGAATCCATTGAATGAGATGGTAATCAAACGTAACCTACAGGTCAGTGGTTACTGCATTCACATTACATATAGCAGGCAAGTGGGAACATGCCACATGAAAGTGGACACCTTAGAACTAATTACCTGTGGCGGTTATTTGTACTGAAATACTGTTCTGAACAGCGTGAAAAATTTACATTAGTACACGAGGTTGTTGCCATGTCTTCCACAGGTGCAACGGAACAGCAGAAGGATGTGCAGCCTACTGCTCCCGACTTTCCACCTTTATCGTAGCAGAAGGGTCCTGAAACAGTCACTGCCAAGTAGACGGTGTCTGCAGTACATCGTAAGACATGTCGTACGCAGGATGGTGAGGATTCGGATACGTCCAGTCCTCACTCAGCCCTTCCGGAAGTAACTTTGTCGATTGATGTATCTTTTAGCGCTTATTGCTGCATTTATGATGGGGTCGATAGTGCGAAAACAGCTACTGTGGTCCTTAGTATTTGTCCTAGTATCCCCCCCCCCCCCCAGGTTAAAACCTCCAGAACCACCCACTTGGGAAAGTCGTTAAGATTTCTGATGTTCCAGTGATTCAGGAGCGGCAAATTGAGGTTGTTCCCTTGATGTCACTCATTCTAGTGACGTCGGAACGAGCTACTCCAGCGGAGGCGATTAATGGCCATGAACGTCTACCTGTCGACTCGACCTACTTCTTGTTATACCTGACCCCTCGTGTTTCGAGCTGAATTGCCTATAGAGTGGCCGGCCGGGGTGGCCGAGCGGTTCTAGGCGCTACAGTCTGGAACCGCGCGACCGCTACAGTCGCAGGTTCGAATCTTGCCTCGGGCATGGATGTCTGTGATGTCATTAGGTCAGTTAGGTTTAAGTAGTTCTAAGTTCTAGGGGACTGATGACCTCAGATGTTAAGTCCCATAGTGCTCAGAGCCATTTGAACCATTTGAACCTATAGAGTGGGCTCTACGGCCCCTTGTTTGTCACCTACCTTGGTTAATGTTCAAGTGGCGCCTGACTCCCCCTGCCGCTGCTATACTGCCTCAACAACGTATCCAACCTGAAGAACGGTGGCTCGCAAGAAGAAGAAACGTAAGGATTTCAGAGGCTCCCACCCCTTACCCGTTACTGGACTCGGCAGTGGATCTTAACACTCTTTGATGATGCAGCTGAGGTCGTCAGCACTTCTTGTTTCATTTCTTGTCTTTAAAGGATGAATAGTGTGGAATCGGATCTGTGGCTCGCTTCTATGTGTCAGTTTATCTATGATTCGTGTGCAGATGTCATATTCCTGCAAAAAGCACAATTTACTTGCTTTCTCTCCCTTGTTTTGCAGCGTATTTAGTGCGGCTCCCGAATGTTACACGAGGACTACCTTGTTTTATAGGGAGGGCATTCCCACTGAATGGATTGAAGTTCATGACAATGGTAGAGGAACAGAACGTACTTATCTCCACCTGACTTTGAATCTCCTTAATACCCGTCCGGTACCAGACGCTGTTTGGACCGATTGTAGAGGGTAGAGATAAATTATTTGGTACGAAAAAGTCCGCAGAATACTGTTGGTCCTGCAGCAGTTTGAATATCTGTCGAGAATTGCAAAATTTAGTTTGTTACTAGAACCTGCATGGTGACTGGGTCTGGAAATATTCGACTCTTGTCGAATATACCTGTTTGACTGCTACTTCTAGTAGTACACTTGATTGATTTTATTTGTCTGATAGGATGTGTGATAGGATTTTCATTGTCGATGTCATCCCTAAGAGTCTCTCTGACCACTCTGCAGTGATGGCTACTTTAAACTGCTCGTGGCAATTCGTGAAATTACTTCGATCACCCTGGACACTGAAAGTGGTGCGCTTGAAGGATCCGTTACTCGATGAGGAGATCCGTGAAGAGTGGGACCATGGTCTCCATTCAGCTGCGCGATACCTCTCTATTTTGGAATGGTGGGTTCAACTAGCAAAGCCGAGGCTCACACAAAGGTTTATACGATTTTGCGCAAATAGAGGGCGGGAATTTTTAGGCCGCTAGAATTTTACTGTGCTTGCCTACATGACCTTTATCAAAATTTCCATCAAGCTCCGGAATGGATTGTAGACGTCAGGCGTCTAAAGGCGCAGTTGTAAAGGTTGTAATGTATCAAATTGACTCGACATCATACTAGTCACCGACGTGAATGTATCAGGTCTCTCAAGACAGAAAACGACAATCTTGTGACGACACAAAAGGAGATAAGGCATGAGTCTACATCAGTTCTATGTTGGGCTACATGAGGTGCCATTTCCTGTCGATGCGTCATCCGATTTATTTGTTCACGTTTAGGATCTTAGAGCCAACGGTCCTCGTCAGATTACCGAAGTTAAGTTCTATCGGGCTTTTCTTGCATTTGGATGGTTGACCGTCCGGTCCCCCCGAACGCTGTTGGCAAGTGGGGGGCACTCAGACCTTGTGTGACAAATTGAGGAGCTACTTGACTGAGAAGCAGCGGCTCCCGTCACGAAAACTGTCAATGGCTGGCACAGCGGTGTGCTGACCTCACGCCCCTCCATATACGTATCCAATGACGCGTCTAGGCTGAAGATGGTACGGCAGTTGGTCAGTACTGTTCGGTCTTCCGACATCTATTCGGACGGAGTATACGTATATAGGATCGTAGGATTACAACCGCTCATTATGCTGCGTTTTTAGAACCTTTTCAATGTGGAGATGTCTACTACTTTATTATCTGATCGGCATCTCGCAGGTCGCCGGGAATTGATGCTCTGCTGAAGGAGTTTTATGGGCGTTTTTGGCCGCTGTTTGGTACTGCTTTTACATTGATTTTGTAAGAAATGTTGAGAAGAGGATCTGTGCTCGACCCATTTAAAGTTTGTATAATTGTGTTAATTCCTATAAGCTGTGTCCGGGCAGCATCTGATAAATTTCGTGCTGTTACCTTATTGAGTTTTGATTTTAAAACTGTAGCAAAGGTGGTGAATAGCCTGCTGTCTGCGTTGCTGGGGAAAGTTGTCTCTGATCTTAAAGTTGTCTCCTGGTCGTAGTATTCTGACCCCGCTAGTAGAATGTCGTTATATCACGTCGTTGGCCGCTGTCACATTTCTAGTGCTCTGGAACTTTTTGATTTTGACAAAGTATTCGACCGGTTCAGCCACGGCTTCCTGTTACAGTTACTAGGAGCCCAATGGGTTCACAACTGACATGCTTAAATTCCATTGCTCAAGGTTACGATGGATGTCTTCAGCCCTGTATCTGGTGCCGACATCAACGATGGCAAATGTCGATTGATGAAATTACGGTTTTTTGATAATGCTATCATTTCCTTATCAACGTTGGTCGATTGACATAAATATTTGGTAGTTATAATTGACCATTATCCGCAGCAAATGACTACACTTAACTGGAAGTCAGTTACGGAGAAGATACAAGGAGCAATACAGGAACATGAACGGCGTTCCCTTAGCCTGCTTCAGAAACTTCGGATTCTTGATACCTACATTTTGTGCAAAGCTTATTACACCGTTCAGATCTTTCCACGTCCAACGATGATAGCTAGGAAACTAGAACAGCCGTCTAGCATTTTTTTTCATTTATTTTTTTATAGACCTATGCCACGCGGAGTGGCGCCATGTCACAGAAGGCGCCGCCACTCCCGCCGGAGGTTCGAGTCCTCCCTCGGGCATAGGTGTGCGTTGTACTTAGCATAAGTTAGTTTAAGTGGTGAGTAAGTCCAGGGACCGATGACCTCAGCAGTTTGGTCCCATAGGAATACACACAAATTTGAACATTCTTAGACTACGACACGAGGTGCGTTCTCTCGGATGTTTGGGACGTTCCGCTATTCAAAGTAAAACATTTTGTTATTTTTTCGTTGCATCGTGCTGACTATCTTTCACAGCAACCACACATTCATGTCTCGGTTATTTTACTACCTTCGACGGGGCACTCTTGAATCGCCTGTTGATGTTGGTCGAGTGAATTTCCATTTAAAACATGTTCGCGAATTTTTTTTTTATTTCTGTCAATTACTTGGAGGATGATGTTCTACAGAAGCATCATCTCACTATCACATTTTTGTTAATGCGGGGGAGAGGGATTGGATGTACAGTGTCGGTTGAACGGGCATCACGGTCAACTTTTGGAAGGCGCTGTCGTTTCATTTTAGCCTTCTTGTTCTACCAATGGCGGTCGCGTCCTCGTAGTGTTACGTGGTCTGCAATCTGTTATCGACTAATAATCCCCTATTTCGTATTGGACTTAGTGTAGTCTCTGTCCCGCCACAGACATGCTACAACATGGATTTACGTGAAATAGTCACGAAGCGATCTGGCGCTGGCTTAAACAGCAATTAGCGTAGCTAACTGGAGCCTTTTCGGCTGATACCCTGTTGCATCCAGAGTCGTCCTACTTTCTGAGAGCAAATAAAAAGACAATAGCATGGTTGTCAGGCCACTACGTTCATTACTTCGTGAAAGATGGAGGCGACAGGGAGTCACTAGCCTTCAAACAATATATGGCCACTGTACATAGGAAGTGTTGGTTCCTGCCACGGTATAGCGACTTATTCACCAATATGTTGAATCTTGTATTTCACCTTCAAGGTATAGTTTGAGTTGCCCAGCCCTTGCGATATTCTGATCACGGTCCCTGAAAATAAACAAAAAAATTATTGCTATCACGGACTGGAAATGATTTTTTTCTGTTTTAAATTGCGGTAGCCATATAAGATGAAGTCCGGTTCTATTACATTTTTTATGTAGCGAGTTTTAAGGATTAAAAAAATAAAAAAATAGGAATTGAAAAACGGCCTGACCGAGTGAGGAACCAGCACAGTGATAGGCGGCGGGGAGGCATCGTGGTCAGGCCTCGGGATTTGACCGCACTCTGTCTTCTATCCACCCAGCCCGAGGCTATCTGTGTCCATTCTTTTCTTCAGGGGAAAGACAAAGCTCACAAATTCGAGCCTCGGTCCAATTTGAGTCGAAAAAAATAGCCTTTAAGGTGACCGTTCGCGTATAACGGGAAATCCTAGTTAGGGTCCTTGTCCGACTCAAATTTTCGTTATCATCTTCCTTCATACAGTTGATCGGTGTTCGTGTTCGCCACTGCGAATACATTTCACATATTTCATAACGGATGTGGTCGCTGTTATTTGTCGGAAGGGACAGCGCATCGTTCTTCTTAGTATACTGCAGTATCACATTCTTCTTTGTTCGGCGAATTCTAAATCGAAGAGCGTGCTAATTAGACTGTTCCTTCGATCCATCAGTTCGTGTAATTCTTCCTATGACAGTAAAAAGCGAATTTTATCAATAGTTTCCATTAACCCTTAAATTTAATCTCACTCCTTCATCTCTATTTTGGTTTCCTCGTTGTTTCTTCCACGTACAGGAGAATCAATAGTGGCGAAACACTGCATTTCTGTATTATATGCTTTTCAATCGGAACACATCTTTCTTGGCGTTCCACTCTTTTCGTTTCCTCTTGGTTTTTGGTGGATACTGTATACTGTAAGCGGTCCTGTGTACAGAAAGATTGCAATGTTAATTAAAAATATGGAAGTAAGTTGTCCTATTTATCTGACAGAATTAATCTGTTACCCTCCAAAATAATGATCAAGGAATTAGATATCAACGAAATTAAACAAGAGTCACAGTTGACTCAGTTTATTACATTAAAATGCATGGTAAATGGATTGACAAACGTTGACAATGATAAGCCTCTAAAGCCTGAACAATGGATCTGGAATGTGATTCAAATGAACGAGTTTCAGGATAAAAGAATTCTATTCGCGAAAGTCGTACCGTGACTGCCACAGGGTTAGAATGCAAACACGAAAAGTGATACTGAGGGATGTTTGCACCTATGGCCGCAGCTGAAAGCATGCTGAGCTTTTAACTGCAGGCAAGTCTTCAGAATGAAGCTGGAAAGTAATGAATCGGTAAAAATGAATCGACTATCCCTCTGGCTCGTCTCGCTGCTGCGGCAGGATCTAACAATATTAATCTGGATGTGGGGACTGAAGTGGCTTGGATCTTCCTGTAAGTTCAAATCGGCCGGCAAAGTGCCTACGTTGCCTGCTTATCAACTCCACTCGAAGAGGCGTGTGGCAGGGAAGAATCTCGTCCGACGAGATTTTCCCCGATGGCTCCTGACCGCTGAGGCGTTAAGCTGATGTGTGATGTTGTACCATCTGTGTCCTACAAGGAAGATGCGTGTCTCTGTGTTTTTCTGTCGTCATGTAACTTTGACTGGTGGTGGTGGTGGTGGTTGTTGGGATGTTTAAGGGAGACTAAACAGCGAAGGTCATCAGTCCCCCATAACTGTGACTGTCTGGACGATGAATGTTCTGAACGCCGGCCAGTGAAAAGTTGTGCTAAAGACGCTAACATCTTCCCTTACTCTCATTTCAGGCAATTCACCAGTGAGAAGCATCCCGACACCTTGCGCTGAGTCCGCAGCTCGTGGTCTCGCGGTAGCGTTCTCGCTTCCCGAGCACGGGGTCCCGGGTTCGATTCCCGCCGGGGTCAGGGATTTTCTCTGCCTCGTGATGACTGGGTGTTGTGTGATGTCCTTAGGTTGGTTAGGTTTAAGTAGTTCTAAGTTCTAGGGGACTCATGACCATAGATGTTAAGTCCCATAGTGCTCAGAGCCATTTGAACCATTTGAACCTTGCGCTGAAAAACTGTGCCCTCTACGTATCTGGGACCTGTGAGGGTCGATACCTGTAAGCACATCCACGTCTCTCTCTCTCTCTCTCTCTCTCTCTCTCTCTCTCTCCCACTTTTAAGATACTTGTGCTACCCATTCGTAGTTGTCTTCGCATTAGGTTAAAAATTCTGTCTTGCAGAGTCAGATATCTGTGGCGGAGTATCACAATCTTCAAAGGTGTTTGAAACTTCCCTATTCGCCACTCGCAGATATTATCCATTGTGGCCTGTGTATTTCGAAGAACTCCTTGCTTTTCTGTCTGCAACGGCGCCCTTCTCGGACGCTGCCACAGACAGAACACATTAAAAGCAGGCTTTGTTGTCCCAACACAACCTGGAAGTAGAGTCGGTGTCGTGACTTTTCGTGTCCGGTGCTCGAAGTGACTCCTCACAGCGGGGCTCTGTGCGAATTCTGCCGAAGGTTGTTTCCCTCGCAAGCTTTTATGATCGGCCGTGTCCACTCACTCGCAGCTAAAGACAACTTGCTTCCATAGAGGCTTCTTGTTTAGGTGAACAAGCATTCCATAATGAAAATATAGTCTACGTTGCCACACAATTCATTTATTGATAGTAATTAATTATTCCTGTTTGATTTGTCTTTTTATTTGTCGTATAACGTATCACCAGTCTTTCCTATAGCTAACACCCGTTGTTTTAAAAATTTAGAACATCGTGCACAAGTTTACGTCACTTGTCGCTTTCTCTAGGTTCACGAATTCTACGAACGTCTCTTTATTGTTCTTAAGCCTCAGTTTCATTACAACAGCAAAGTCAGAAAAGCCACTCTCAAGCCTTTACTTTGTTAAAGCGAAACTGATTGTCATCCAATAGATATAAATTTTCTTTTCCATTCTTCTGTATAATGTTCTTGTCAGCAACTTGGATGTAGCTCTACTTCTGGTTGAGCGATAGTTCTCCCAGTTATCTCCTCTCCCTACCTTCGGGTTTCTGTAGAAGATATTCTTCCAAAATTGTAATGGTATGACTCCAGATTCTACAAATTCATCACGTATTGTAATGAATGGTGGCTGTCATTGAATGTGGGTGCATGTACCATAATACCTGCAGCTCAGAGAAAGAACCAAAGGATACAACTGCACGATTTGTGGTGATGAGATGTGAAATGGGGCGATAACATAAGAATAGGAATAAGTATCACTGGAAGGGTTCACGGAGAGTGCAACGTATCTGTAAAGGAATAGCGTGCAAGAAGCTAGGGCGGTCAACTCTAGAGCACTATCACATCGGTTGGAGTCCTAAAAAAGCAGACAGCACCACATACATCGAACGAGTTCTGAGCCTAGCTGATACAATCGTAACAGGTGTAGCATGAATTATCGGGGAATTTAAATGGAAATCCGCGGAAAAATACAACGGGGTTCTCTTAAACCCTGTTGTTTACATTTAGAGAACTTTTATTTAAAGAACACTATGCAACCACTATGCTGCTGGCACCGTTTAACTCGCGCAGGGGTCATTAAAAAAGAGTTTACAGAATTTAGGGCTCATATTGCGGAATATAGATACTTATTTTTTCATCTCGTAATAGGACAGAAAATCGATAATACTAGAACCACATAGTTTGCGTAGTAGGAATCTAGAAGGCTCAGTAGTAGCAGAAGTATCAACGTATTAGCTTCCTCATTACTTGCACTTGTTTTTATGGCTGCATAGAGCAATCTGTAATTACAGCAAAATGAAGTGCACCATTTATGACGATGTAAAACCACAGTGTTGGAAAATTTACTGGTTGAAATTGTGGGTCAAGTAATATTCATGAAATATTTGATGTGCATCGACACATAATGTAGAACGAATCTTATTTGTATCAGTGCTTTTTGTCATGAATTGTTGGTGATCATGTTAGTTTACTAGTAATGGATATGGTTTACTCTACTTTTTTTGTAACTCGCAACACAGCATTACGAGCTACATACATCAAGGTAACGTATTACGAACTAAAGTAGTGTTCAAATGGTTCAGACGGCTCTGAGCACTATGCGACTTAACTCCCGAGGTCATCAGTCGCCTAGAACTTTGAACTAATTAAACCTAACTAACCTAAGGACATCACACACATCCATGCCCGAGGAAGGATTCGAACCTGCGACCTTAGCGGTCGCTCGGCTCCAGACTACAGCGCCTAGAACCGCACGGCAAAGTAGTGTGAAGTATATATGTTAAAGTGAAACATGCCATAACTAAATGAGCGCTCACTTTATCTCATCCTTGAGGAACTTCAACTAGATATAGCAAATTCCATTTACATTCTCCTATATTTTGATCTATAGCTGTTATTGTACGATCCATGACGGATATACAACTTAACGATCAATATCCACCGACACTGAAGCACTATTTTCCTTTACATTTTATTTCGAGTTTTATTGTGTTCTATAAGTAAAGCATCAGAAAAAGAAAACAGGTAAAGCATCCAATTACTGCGTTGGTGGTGATGCGATATGAAATTGGACGATGACGTAGGAGGCATTAGTGCCAGGGAAGGCAAAAGCAATAAGCAGCGTCGGAAGGGGTCAACGTATCTTTAAAGCAAAAACACGCAAAATAAAATTTTAGGCTATTCTTTACTTGCTAGTAACTACATTAAGCTGCAATGAGCAGTAATGGTGACTAAGCCAATGCTTCAGCCTAGAGTTATGTACTGGAGCGCTGTGATATGAGGCGGAGACGTACAAGTTTTTAGTGTTAAATGTTTCCAAATTACTTCAAATGGTTCAAATGGCTCTGAGCACTATGGGACTCAACTGCTGAGGTCATTAGTCCCCTAGAACTTAGAACTAGTTAAACCTAACTAACCTAAGGACATCACACACATCCATGCCCGAGGCAGGATTCGAACCTGCGACCGTAGCGGTCTCGCGGTTCCAGACTGCAGCGCCAGAACCGCGCGGCCACTTCGGCCGGCTTCCAAATTACTGTCCGAAATGTATTAAAATGTCACATCCTAAGCACAATCAAATTTTAATCCAAAGCATGGTCGTCACTGAATTATATCAATGAAGCGCCATTGTTGTGGACACCAGCGTATCACTGCACATCAACTAGCAATGGAGCACCATTGTTATGGACACCAACGTATAGTGTCGGGATCATCTAGCGAGCCTTCAGTTAACTTGTGCAAGAAGTCCACATTGTTGATCTGAGCCTCAGGACTGGAATAGGGCTTCTTACGGAGGACTTGGGCGATGTCTCAGTTCTTTAGTTTTCTTGATGATGATGATCATCATCATCTTGAACAGCTAAGTCTCTTTGGAACACAAACATCGCCATTTAGTCATGCTCTCCCACAATCTTTCTCTATTCACTCGTTTTCTGTCCTCCCCCTTTTTTTTCAGTGCACTAAACCACATCTTTCAGACATGTATCCGTTGGTCTTCCTCGTGGTTGTTTCCTTCTCATCTCCATTTCATGTATCAACTTTGGAGTGCTCTTTTTTCCATTCTCTTTAATTGATGATAACATCATAGCATTTATGTTTCTGTCCTGCTCTGCGAGGGCTCCTCTTTCAGTATATCATTTACCTTTTCATTCCTCCCTCTAACTGTCCATGTTACTATCAAACTTCCGAGAACATAATCTGCTTACGTCTCCTTTCTAATTTACTTCTGCTTCAGAAGCATAGATTTTAATGCCGCCACGGTAGCTCAACGTGCTCGGTCAGAGATCTGGCTGCTCAAAAAATGGTTCAAATGGCTCTGAGCACTATGGGACTGAACAGCTGTAGTCATCAGTCCCCTAGAACTTAGAACTACTTAAACCTAACTAACCTAAGGACATCACACACATCCATGCCCGAGGCAGGATTCGAACCTGCGACCGTAGCAGTCGCGCGGTTCCGGACAGCGCGCCTAGAACCGCGAGACCACCGCGGCCGACATCTGGCTGCTCTCTAATAAAAACAACCAAGCGAAAGGATCAACAACGAACTTCAACGGATGTCATGTGACGACCGCTACGACCAAACACAACGATCAATAAGGAACAAAATGGAAAAAAGGGGGTAGCGTCTTTGATTAATGATCACATTGTCCTCGGTCCCGGGGGTTCGAAACAGGCCATTCATTAAATTTTGTTTAATAATCAGCATTGGCGGCCAAAATCTTCCGGCACAGGAAATCACCTTCATTCTACCAAAGGCTTTGTCAAATATGACGGAAAAGAGGAAAGAGCTTCAGGGGACACTCTTACCCTTGGGTGGGAAAGTGCCCCTAAAGGCACAATAATCAGCAGTGATAAAAGGCATGTGGATGCAGAAGGCAATGGAAACCACTGTATTAAAGACAGATAACGTGAACCCACAGGACATGTGGCCTGTAATCGAAGAAGTGTCATGATGACCTCTCCGGCCGGCCAGAGTGGCCTAGTGGTTCTAGGCGCTACAGTCTGGAACCGCCCGACCGCTACGGTCGCAGGTTCGAATCCTACCACGGGCATTGATGTGTTAGATGTTCTTAAGTTAGCTAGGTTTAAGTAGTTCTAAGTTCTAGGGGACTGATGACCTCAGAAGTTAAGTCCCATAGTGCTCAGAGCCATTTGAACCATTTTTTTTGACCTCTCCATTGGCAAAAGATTCTGGAATATTCCCCCATCCGAATCTCCGGAAGGGGACTATTACGGTGAAGGTGAACATGAGGAAAAGATTGAATAATCAACGAAAATATAACATTCTACGAATCGGGGCATGGTATGTCAGAAGCTTGAATGTGGCAGGGAAGCTAGAAAATCTGAGTAGGGAAATGCAAAGGCTCAATCTAGATATAGAACGGGTCAGTCAAGTGAAATGGAAAGAAGACAAGACAAGGATTTCTGGTCAGATGAGTATAGGGGCCGCGCGCCATGTCACTGATTGCGCGGCCCCTCCCGCCAGAGGTTCGAGTCCTCCCTCGGGCATGGGTGTGTGCGTGGTTCTTACCATAAGTTTGTTTAAGTAGTGTGTAAGTCTAGGGACCGATGACCTCAGCAGTTTGGTCACATAGGAATTCACACACATTTGAACATTTTTTTTGAGTATAGGGTAATATCAATAGCAGCAGAAAATGGGGTAACGGGAGTAGGATTCGTGATGAATAGGAAGGTAGGGCAGAGGGTTTATTACTGTGAAAAGTTCAGCGACAGGGTTATTCATATCAGAATCGACAGCAAAGCAACACCGACAACGAGAGTTCTGGTATACATGCTGACGTCGATAGCTGAAGAGGAAGAGAAGGAGAAAGTCAATGAGGATACTGAAAAGGTAATTAAGTATATTAAGGAAGATGAAAATCTAATAGTCATGGGGGTCTGGAAAGCAGTTGTAGGGGAAGGAGTAGAAGAAAAGTTAACGGAGAATATGCGCTTGGGACAAGGAATGAGAGAGGAGAATGACCAATCGAGCTCTGTAATAAATTTCAACTAGTAATACCGAATACGCTGTTGAAGAATCACCCGAGGAGGAGGTATACTTGGAAAATACCGAGAGATACAGGAAGATTTCACTTATTCAAAGAGGTGGAATACGGAAGTACTCAGAAATGACGAGATATGCTTCAAGTTCTCTAAGGCTGTAGATTCAGCAATAAAGAATAACCCAGTACGCAATTGAAGGAGAATAGACATCTTTAAAAAGGACAATCACAGAAGTTGGAAAGAGAACATAGGTACAAAGAAGGTAACTGCGATGAAGCAATAGGTAACAGAAGAAATATTTCAGTTGCTTGATGAAAGAAGAAAATACAAAATTTTTAAGGAAAATTACGGAATACAGAAATACAAGTCGCTAAGGAATGAAATAAGTAGGAAGTGCAGGGAAGCTAAGACGAAATCGCTGCATGGAAAATGTGAAGGAAACGAAAAACAAATGATTGTTGCAAGGACTGACTCAGCATATAGCAAAATCAAAACAACCCTCGGTGAAATTAAAAGCAAGGGTTTTGGTGAACATTTTTGGAATACAGTGATCAATAGATTATTATATTTTGACTAAAGTTCAGTCTTGATCACACCATTTATGTTTCAATGGCATAGGTAACCGGTTTCGGTTATTTTTACATAACCATCATCAGACCCATGGCTCCCTTAGGGTGGCAGGCGAAGCCCTCCTCAGCTGCTTCGAAATCAACTCAAAGTTGATTTCGTAGCAGCCGAGGAGGACTCCGCCTACCATCCTAAGGGAGCCATGGGTCTGATGATGGTTATGTAAAAATAACCGAAACCGGTTACCTATGCCATTGAAACATAAATGGTGTGATCAAGACTGAACTTTAGTCAAAATATAAAAGCAAGGGTGGTAACATTAAGAGTGCAACGGGAATCCTATCGTGAACTGTAGAGGGAAGAGGTGATAGGGGGAAAGAGCGCATTGAAGGCCTCTATGACGAGGAAGAATGTAAGATATGATAGAAGGAGAAATAGGAGTACATGTAGAAGAGATAGGGGATCAAGTATTAGAATACGAATTTAAGACAGCTTTGGAGGACTCAAGGTGAAATAAGGCAGAATGGATAGATAACATTTCATCAGTATTTCTAAAATCGTTGGAGGAAGTGGCCAGAAAACGACTACTCACGTTGGTGTGCATAATGTGTCGTCTGGCGACATACCATCTGACTTCCGGGAAAAATATCATCCACACAATTCCGAAGACTGCAAGAGACGACAAGCGCAAGAGTTATCGCACAATCACCTTAACAGCTCATCCATCTAAGTCGCTTACAAAAATAATATACAGAAGAATGGAAAAGAAAACTGAGTACGTGTTAATGGGTACAAGGTATGGATTGACAGTAAACCGAAGGAGGACGAAAGTAATGGTAAATAGTAGAAATGAGAACAGCGAGAAAATTAACGTAAGGATTGACGGCCACAAAGTAGATGAAGTTAAGGAATTGTACTGCCCAGGCAGCAAAATAACCAGTGACGGACGGAGCAATGAGGACATCAATAACACTGACAAAAAAGGTATTCCTGGTCAAGAGAAGTCTACTAGTATCAAACATAGGCCTCAATTTGAGGAAGAAATTTCTGAGAATGTGCGCTTGGAGCACAGCATTGTATGGTAGTGAAGCATGAAGTGGGGGAAAACCAAAAGGCAAGAAAATCGAAGCATTTGAGATGTGGTGGTATAGACGAATGTTGGAAATTCTGTGGACTGATAATGTGAGGCACAGAATCGGAGAGGAAAGGTACATGTGAAAACACTGACAAGAAGATGGGACAGGATGACAGTACATCTATTAAGACATCAGGGAATAACACATACGGTAACTTAGGGTGCTGTAGAGTGCAGAAATTGTAGAGGAAGACAGAGGCTGGAATACATCCAGCAAATAATTGAGGTCGCAGGTTGAAAGTGCTATTCTGGATTGAAGAGATTGGCAAATGAGAGGAATTCGTGGCGGGCCGCACCAAACCAGTAAGAAGACTGATGACACACAAAAAATTTATTACTTCTATGCTTTTTGCGGGACGTCTTTGTTCCAAATCAGGCTTGTAACACTTAGCAGGAATGCTTCTGCCAGTCTGACACATTAACTGATTTCTTTCTCATTTCTTCCATTTTCCGCTAGCACGCTTAACAGGAACTTGACACTTTCCATCTTCTTAAGATGTTCACCGCTAATTGGTCTATTTCTCTGTAGTTGTAGCCATGGTCTCACATTCGTTTGCATTAAATTTCACTCTATATTGACTAACGGTTACTTACCAAGCGTCCAGCTGCTCCTTAATTCCTCTCCCTGTTTTCCCAGATAATGAGGTCTTCCCTAAATACTATTGTTCTCACACTGTCTTCTCCATATTTTTCTGCAACATATGTCATTATATCATCCAAGACGACAGTGAAGAAGAGAGGTGACAGTGCACAGCCCGGTTTCACTCCACTTGTTTGCCGGACCAATACATCCTTTCATTTCATACTTTCTGTCAACTCAGATTTCCGCATACATCTCCTCCACTCTACTTGTTGTCCCTTTTTTCATTCAGTTCTTTTCCAGTGCTTCACAGACCTTTCTTCCACAGACGCTAACACTTTCATTTCCTATATCGATAAATTCCATCTCAAGGTATTCCCAAATTCATAGAATTGCTCCAGTGGCCGGTGATTGGCATTATAGCGCTGTCGGGCTTTTTCCTGTGCCTCCGGGACCCATACGCGAGTAAGCTGTGTAATTTCTTCGGTCACAGTAATCACGTGTTTCCCGTGGACTTTCTGTGTATCATCGCCTGAAGGAGAATTAGCATACCAACTGCCATGTCAGCCATGCAGCAGTGCAGTAGAAAGAAAGGCTCGAAATCTGTAATGTCTTGTTTCGGTGCGTAATATACAGATTTCATCACTGGCAGTATTGTGCTCCAGTTCTTCCGTTGGCTTTGTGTTAGCTGGCCGTTGATGAGCTGAGATGATATGCAATGATTTACGCCCGACTGGAACATCGTTCCTTTTACAGACTTTTCCGTTGTTCTTATTTTTTCCTTTTTTTGAGTCGTCCTAAGACTGGTTTCGATGCGGCCCAACACCAATTCCTCTCCTGTGCCAACCTCTGCATCTCAGAGTAGCACTTGTAACCTACGTCTTCAGTTATATCATGTATATGTATTCCAATTCCTGTTTTCCTTTACAGTTTTCATCCTCTACAGCTCCCTCTGGTACCGTGGAAGTTAATCCATGATGCTTTAACAGATGTTCCACCTTTCTGTTCCTTCTTCTTGTCAGTGTTTTCCATCTACTCCTTTCCTCGCTGATTCTCCGGAGAACTCCTCCATTGGAACATTCTTCTGTAGCATCATATCGCAAATGCTTCGATTCTCTTCTTTTCCGTTTTTCCCGCTGTCCGTGTTTCACTACCATACAAAACTGTGATCCGTACGGTGCATTCTTAGAAATTTCTTCCTCAAATTAAGGCTTGTGTTTGCTACTAGTAGACTTCTCTTGGCCAGGAATGCCCTTTTTCCAGTGCTAGTCTGCTTTTTATGTCTTCCTTGCTAGACCGTTATGGGATATTTTGGCATATATGTGGCAGAATTCCTTAACTTAATAACTTCGTGATCACCAATCCTCATCTTAAGTTCTCGCTGTTCTTATTTAATCTACATCTCATTTTTTCGTGTTTCTTCTATTAACTCTCAATCAATGTATTTATTGAGGTGTGGCGGGGTTGCTGGCGTCGCCTG
The DNA here is from genome assembly GCF_023898315.1 of Schistocerca nitens. Lineage (NCBI taxonomy): Eukaryota > Metazoa > Arthropoda > Insecta > Orthoptera > Acrididae > Schistocerca > Schistocerca nitens. The sequence continues at coordinate 420,364,630 of NC_064615.1, forward strand.
TCGAATTCCTGTCGCCACTAGCTCGATATTTCATGTGATGTCCTCCTGGTTTCAGCCACTAAGATCTTTGCTCGAGGTTGTTGACGGGGACGGGGAGTGGTACAGAGCGAGGAGTGCTGTGTGAGAGGTTCGCCTGGCGAGTAAGGCGAGCAGTTGCGCCAACGCCTTGGCCAGGGAGTCTGGGGAGTTGTTGCTGAGCATATTTGTGGTATAATTTGAATCCGTGGCTGACTCCGAGTGCCGTCTTCGTGCGTAACCCAGCCAGCCAGCTCTGGGATGTGGCACACTGATGAGGAAGTTGAAACCAGATTTGCTGCTCTGAATTCTGGGCCCCCCTTTGGAACCGGTAAGATTCAGCTTCGATTCGTGAACTTCATTAAAGTTTTGGATTTTGAGGTCGTAACTGTTCTTATTGATACCTATAGGTATCAACTTTGTGGAGTTTGTACACAAAAATGTGTTTTCCAAAAGCTGTGAAGCTTATCTGAAGAAGTCGGTTTTTAAATTGTGTATCTCCTTAAAACAAATGTGTTACAAATGTTAATCTATTAAAGTATTTATTTTACCTGTGTATCAAATTGCTGTAACTATCAAGATTTATGGGACGAAATATTGAAAATTATATATTACTCCGAGATGAAGCCTGAAAGTACCTTCGAAAATCTTTCGGCGTGTGATCTGTAATTCATTTCTGTTGTTGTCCAATTGTGGCTACGTGACATTGTGTTCTAGTATATGTAATCTGATTTGAAGGAAGCGACCGAGTGATGTCAGGTTCTAACATTCTGCATGGTGTCTGTTTGTTCCAAGTCTTGTCTCCCTACCACTTTCGCGCAACGACGCTCTGAGTGTGTTCTTTAGGGAATTGACTAGTTTGAACATGGGACCTGTTGCTGGTAAGGAGACGGCAGACCACACATGACATGCAGAGTTCAGTAGAGTTGAGTGAGAGTAGCGATGGTATAATCAAATAGTTAATGATTTCAGCGTCAGCTCCACTGCACTCCCTGTAAAAGAATCTTAATACTAACTAAATTTAGTGGGAGGGGTTCAAGGCTTTCCTATTTTTAGTTAGCTGGTAAAATAATGTCGAAAAAGCAGTTAAGTTTACCATTGGAAATTTTATTCTGCTCACAAAACATTGTTTATAAATTGCACTATTGATAAAAGGAAATGTTTTAATACAGGATGATAAAAACCAACTGCGTTCAACAAAAATGTGAACGAATATTCCCTGAATGGGTTTCCAAGTTCTACAATGGATCGAAGGATGACCTATGCCATATATCTATAACCTAGGTTTATGTTAAGTTTCATAAAAGAGAAAACTATCCAAATGATCTACAGTGACCCTCAATTATCTTTAATTACTTATTTAACTTGTAAGTTACAGTGGCTAATGTGGCTTCTCAATAATTATATAACAGATAAACCATCGCTTTTCAGATTTTAACTTCAAGTGGCAAATGTGAACACCATGAGCTTTAATTGAAGATCGACAGTAGTATTACGTAAATAGGGGGTGTAACAGGTGAGACTTCTGCAGTTCTGAGTGGAGCTTTATGCGCTGTTATGCAGCATCGCGTGCGTTCATTACCTTGTCGGTGTTTAGCCAGTGTCAGGGGGCGGCGGGCGGCGCAGCTCCACACAGCTCGCCGTCTCGGAAGCAACTCTCTCCTAACTTCTCCTTACTACAATTTACCGAAGTTGGTTTTAAAAAAAGGTATCTGGCTGTGTTTTCAACTGACCAATCAGCGTCTCAACGTTAACTTTAAGCTCCACCTACAAAACTTCTTTCTATCCAATGAGAAACGTTATACTTTTCGTGGTGGGGCAATGTTTTTAACGTTTGCAACGTAACAGAGACGTGAAAAAGTCTCACGATAAAACTTGCAGCCTGTGTGGTCCTTTTAGTGTTATCGTAAGATCTATACTGTTCTTCTGGAGGGCTCTATCTTTTAACATGGGCTGGGGGGGGGGGGGTGGTCCTGGCGGTCTGCCGGCGATGTGGGTGTCCGTCCCTTATCGTAGGGCTTTCTAGCTTAACACGGTTCTGCTCTCAGCTTGTGTTCTCGTTTCTCCCCTCGGAACTGCGTCTGTTTCACGGTGGGAAGGTATGACATGTATTTAGGCGTTCTTGTGTTAGTCTGTGGTATTCCATTTGCTCACCTGTTGATCGTATTACTTTAGTTAATTTAATGTCAGGATTTATTCGGAGCTATGTGACATACTGCCGGATTTGCTATCATGTCAGGGTTTTCATGGAAGGTGTTGGATTTGCCTGACACCTTACATGGTCAGCTTACACCAATGCCCAGTTATTAATCTGGTAGATTAATACTGTGTGTTGGACCGTGACTCGAACTCGGGACCATTGTCTTCCGTGGGCAAGTGCTGTACCGACTGACTCACGACCAGTCGTCACTGCTTTACTTCTATTAGTACCTCGTCTCCTACCTTCCAGAGGTTCTGCTGCGAAGGTTACTGAACTGACACCCTCGAAGAAAGAATACTGCGAAGAAGTTGCTTAGCCACAGCCTGAATAAAATTTTCATTCTGCAGCGATGTGGACGCTGATATGAAACTTATTGGCGGAATAAAACTGTGTGCCCCGAGTTAGAATCTCAGTCCACTACAGAGTGAAAATATAATTTAGCAAATGCAATTGTTTCAGCTACTTGAAGCGTTATTAAAAATGTTAAGATTTTCATTCTTTATTCTGTTAATATTCATTGTCTCACAGTTTATTGGACTGGAAACAGCCTGTATCGACAAAATATTTAAATTTTTATCTAAATATTTGAAGGAATTACTTGTAGTCTGGTTTTGACTGTGTGACTCATGGAGGACATTATGGTGGCTCTTTTAACGCGTTTAGGATTGTTAATTTTTGTCAGTATTGAGACAAAAAAAGTTGTGAAAACCGTTTCTTCTTCGTGAGTGTGTTGAGTCCAGCACCTTACCACTCCCAGCTCCACGCTGTCTGCACATTCAGTCTTGATACGCACTGAAATCCCCACGCTATAACGTTGTAGAATATCGCGAGAGGAGCCAAAACAATATTGCGCCGCAAAACCCCTCTTTGTCAATGAGCTGTGTAATTTAGTTTTTTTACTTCTCTAGCAGCGTTCTGCTGTACTTGGATGTGACGATTTCGATGTATCCAATAAACATAAACCAGGCAAGTAAACCAGACAACGTAACTTTATTTTTTCGAGCTGGTAATTAAAGCTTCATGACAATCGTCGTAAAAGAGGGCTTTTGTTGCATACCTAATGATAAACAACCGTGGACTATCAGAGCAGATGGTCGAAATACGATGTACAATTTCCATTAAAGAAAGTCCCGCCAATGTCCTTGAACATTTCCTATACAGTACACCATAAAGGAATTGTAAAACATATTGGATTTTTATAAATGAGGTTACAATTAAAAGGGTCGAATTAAAGCTCATAGAAAATAGCTTAATTGGCAAGATTACAGATTTGTTGTGTAGCTCGTTAGGATGCAGATATTTGCTAGTTCGGAAATGCTATAGAAAGCTATAAAAAGGACAACAATGTCATGTTAAAGAAGTTGCACAAGCCGTCAAAAAGCTAAACATACACACATAAGATCACATGAAAGTAGACCAATATGTTTATGGCTCAAAATACAGGAAAACTCATAATATTTCATACAAGAAAAGTGGCTATTTGCAATAGTTGCAAATGTACATATCTGCTACAGCTCCTGCACATTCACTGTGTGCCCACATATCGCACTCAAAACACTTGACCCGAATTTACGCCCTTTAATCCTCAGAAAAGAGCAGCTTGCATCCGCTTTCATTTTCTTATCCCTCGATCCCGCGGTTTCGCAGGGTTAGCATGGTTCGGGTCGTATTTGGCAAGGTTCATGTTAAGGGGTGGCCGGATGCCCTTCCTGTCGCCATCCTGTACCTCCCAGGACGTAATTAGTGTAACCCAGTTGTCTGTGCCTGGTGTAATCCATGGAATAGTGTGAACGTTTTCAGATGTCTGCGGGTCGTGTAAGTGGTGCGGGACTTGGGAACCAGCCCAGTATTCACCAAGTGGGATTTGGAAAACCACCTAAAAACCACATTCAAGCTGGCCGGCACTCTGGCCCTCGTCGTTAATCCGACGGACGGATTCCATCTGGGGCCGGCCCGCCTACCTGAGTCCAGGAAGCAGCGCATTAGGGCTCTCGGTTAACCTGGCAGGTCAGCAGCTTGCATCCTTGTCATCTGGATATTCCCCTAGAGGTATTTCCAGATCACTGTCGTCATGCGCAACTCGTTCCAGAGCTACAACGTTGTCCTCCGAACTCGAGGATTGTTCTCTCACTGTTGAAGGCTTTCCTTTCGTCAGTTTGTTTGCTACTGGATATTTGGTTTTCTCTTTACAACCCCTATTGGCAACAGAAGATCACTTCATCTTACCCTTCTTGATAGCAATATGCTCCAGAGATACAGACAATTAGTTACGACGTGGTGTTCCAGTAACGATACACGAACGTGAAGGCTTACACCTACGTTTTGTTAATAATTCCCTAATTCCAGGAACTGGAGCAATCTCGATAGGACTGGCTTGCTTTGAAGTTCCTGGAAGAGCTCGCGGAGTAGAGGGAGTGAGGTCGACCATGATGGTAGGGCAATAAATAACCATAGCAATCATCCCGGGGGTATTTGATGTCGTAGATCTGCATGTCTTCCTGCTTCAATTTCGGAAGCTAGAAAATCAGTTTTGGAAAAGATGACTTTCTTCAAAAGAAATATTCTAGTAGTTTTGAATCCGTTCTCTGCAATCTCCTCAGTCCGCATTTTGAGATATGAATTCTAAACAGCTACATTATGTCGTACAGTGTGGCAGGACGATGGAAGGATCGAATCCACTTTCTAACTTTCTCACTAGAGAGAGCTTATAGTGGGCCCCGAATGTCCAGACACTGAAGCTTGTGGGTGGAATGCAAAGTAAGAGAGATGACCGTCACGTTGTTTACTCCAGCAATAATATCAGTTCTCCGTAGGTGAGTACAATAGCAATCTAAAATTATTAGAACTGGTAACTATTCGTTCGGGCCGACATTTGAAATGAAGTTAGCAGACCACTCTGCAAACATATTACTTTGCACTCATCCTGATGGATGAGCCCTGCCTATCGAATCCGTAGGGAATCCTATCATTAGGACATGGATCATATTCATTCCTTGAAATGTGGTCATAGGAGGAACAAACTACCTTGTTGCACTCATGCAGGTAGTAACTGTCACTGCAGAACTTCTCTCCGCGAAAGTCAAAGTTGCTATTTTCTTCTCGCCATTTCCGCCTATGACGTATAAGATCTTTCTCGGGACTGTTGAAAGACCTATCTCATCTACGTTGAATATTCTGTCTGCAGTGGATTTGTGCTTTTGGTACGCTTCTTGGTAAATGTTGAAGAAGGGCTTGGACATTTTCTTTGTTCAAGCATAGGACCCGTGCAAACGAAATTCGACAAGGTTTGCGAAATGGTAATTAACCTTCCTGTCTATTCAGTAAAAGATCGTGGCAGGCTCTGCCAGCGTCATTTCACTTGAAAATAGTTTGCAATGATCTAATGGAAAACCGAAATTCCGTGCAATTCGATTTTGCTCCAATATATCTGTGGAATTTGCGTTCCATGATAAGCAGGTATTAAACCAGTTGTTCCTCTAATTCTGCATCCTATTGGGGTATTCTCCCAAGTTTATTATTAGTTGCTACAGCTGGAGTGTATCATGGTTTTTATTTAAGACCTGGAATGTCATAGGAGATACATTAATCATTCTTGCTGCTTTCAGGGTTGCCATTCGCTTTTATTGAAAGACTGTGAAAGCATTCTCCAATTCCCTTTCATTCCAACACTTCGTTTATTCTTTCGATTATATTCTGGCGTTCTTCTAGGCATCCTGAAACAACAGGTGTCATAAATTACCCGTTTTGCATTAGATGTACCAGCCTAAGGTGTAAATATGGGCTATCTCATATTTGGACGCAGTAGTGTAGTACAAATTTAGACCAACTGGAAAAGAAGTTTTACAATTATAGTAGTTCATTGGCAAAATACGTTTTTCAACAAAACATCACGACCACAGCCCACAGCGACGTTGGATGCCGTCTGGTGGAGTTGCGGGCAAATTAGACTATAACAAAAGTACGTAAGCGGAGCAGACACGACGGGGAATTACCTTAGCAAAGATAAGAGCTGAAAATGGGGAAAATTCTTTAACACAAGCGTCTTTGACCAAGGGCAGCTTATTACTACGCAGAGCCAGTGAACGAATATCTCGAAAACTGCGAAGCGGGGCGAATGTTCACGTAATGTTATGCTGAGGGAGACATTCTCCTGCACTTGCATGGGACCTGTGGTAGTAATCGAAGACTCACTGGCAGCTGTGAAGCATCTGCATCGCTTCATGCTTGATGTCTTCTCCAAAGGTGATGTCATCTTTCAGCAGTATAAATGTCCGTGCCTCGCAGTCAGAACCGTGGTTTCGGGAGCATTATAGTGAACTCACGTTGACGTCTCGGCCACCAAATTCAACTGACGTAAATCTTATGGAACCCATCTGGGTCCTTACCGGGCGCCATCACCGCGTAAGCAAATCAGCGGACCGTTATTTACTCGAATTACATCACCTGTGCGTAGACATCTAATGGCATATACCTCCGAAACTTACTAACAAACTATCGGATACGCGATATGCAGAAGCATTTATGTATTTTGTTCCTAATAAGGACACACAAGCTATTAAGTAAGTGGTCGTAATGTTTTGGCTCGTCAGTGAATACGCCAAACGGACTGTGGGATATCAGTAACAAGACACTGTTGAAAAAGACTTGCTGTAACAACTATCGGTAATTAAAAAACAACATGCTACAAAACATTTAAAGGCACTTGAAATGGCAAAAGTACGATTTCCATAACGCTGCATCCGAACACTTCGGCTGCAAGCGATGATCTGCTCCCTTTCGATTGTTGAAAAAATGGTTGATATGGCTCTAAGCACTGTGGGACTCAACATCTGAGGTCATCAGTCCCCTAGACTTAGAACTACTTAAACCTGACTAACCTATAGACATCATACACAACCATGCCCGAGGCAGGATTTGAACCTGTTACCGTAGCAGTCACGCGGTTCCGGACTGAAGTGCCTAGAACCGCACGGCCACCGCGGCCGGCTCGCTTGTTGATTCCCTGTCTAATAGTTTACACTGCCGCCACTAGTCTGCAGCACTTGCATGCCCTTAGGTAGCAACTAGGCTATAGTTAGACCGTAGGCATTATTTGGGTGAGTGCTCTATTTCATAATTCAACGGCTTTGCCGCAATGATAACAACGGTTCCCGTCAAATCACCGAAGTTAAGCACTGTCGGGCTGGGCTGGAACTTGGATGGGTAACCATCCGACCTCCCAAGCGCTGTTGGCAATTGGGGTGCACTCTGAGCCCTTTTGAGGCAAACTGAGAAGCTACTTGATTGAGAAGTAGCAGTTTCGGTCTTGTAAACTGACATACGTCCGCGAGAACGGTGTGCTAATCACACGCCCCTCCATATCCGCATCCAGTGACGCCTGTGGGCTGAAGATCAAACGGCGGCCAGTCGGTACCGTTGGTCCTTCCTACGCCTATTTGTACGGAGTAAGCTTTAGCTTTAGGTCTATCTCACGAAGAGTTTTTCTGATTCTATTTATCAGACACGCTGATAAAAATAGAAAAGAAATTCTATTCCACTGAAACCCCGCACGGGTCGACTAGTATACGGTGCAGAAGCCGCATTTTCCGATCGATGGCGACGCCGTTTGCAGACCACATTTTCTGTCCGTACTTGCCGTGAATCAGCCGCATAAGCGGCGGGTGGCCCTTTCCCCTCCCTCCATTTTATGTCAGCTCGCCGCCTCGATGGCCGGTGTAATCTGGCCGCGGCGCCGTACGAGACCGCACGGGAAATGTCGCCACGGCCGGGGATCTACGCTGCCGGCTGCTGAAGTTCGCCCACCTCCGCGCGCCACCCGCTGTCCACGGCGCGAGTGCGCGTTTGTCACTGCGCGGAGCGGTGCCGACACTGCCCACCCCACCCCCACCCTCACCCCCACCCTCATAACCCTCCCCCCAACCTCTGTGTGCCACCACCCCCTCCACTCACTCCTCTCCATCGCGCACGTGGTAATTGAATCCCTGGTCCCAGTTTTGCGCACGGCTGCCGCCGTACGTACCCGCTCAACGGGCCGGACTACGCCTTCTTTTCATAATTCCCACCCCCTAACTACCACCCCCTTTCCGCGCGGCCTACCACGACACTTTCTCTCTCTCTCTCTTTCTCTCTTTCTCTCTCTCTCTCTTCCGGACACTGCTTTTCGCCCCACATTAACCTCCCGTCGCCGTGCCTCAGTGCGTCAAATAATCCGAAATCTTTAATCAGTATTTCATTGCCAGTGCATGTCGACTGTGGCACAAAAGCGCTGTTAATTAAAACTTTATAATTAATGCCACTGGAAAGGCTGAATCCTGCTTTTCAACCGGAAAAATCAGTCACGAGCCTCTATTCTTTCTTTTTTTTCTTATATTTTCCATGCTCTTGCTGCACTTTATTTCCCTCCCCTCCCTCCGTAGGGAGGGGTGATTCTCCTCTTTCAGGCGATGTCAACATATTCAGTTATTCCGCCTTTTTCCCCTCTGACGTATAATTAGCTCTCGTGAATCGCCATCACCAGACAAGTGCGCGAAAATTGCCACCCTTCACCCTGCACCAATCTTCAGCCTTTTTCCATCGCCATCCCCCAATGAAAAAATAATAATGGGCAATTCCCACAGAGTATACGATTCAATCACAAGTCTATCACTGACCATGTAGTGGCGGATGATAATTATGGCGACTAGTAGATATGGAGAATTTTAAAATTTTTCCTTTCATTCGAAACATTAAAATAAAAATTTGAACTAAAAGCTTATTTTATTTTAATTATTAAGTAATTTATTTAACCTGATATGATTAGGGTCATCAGGCCCTCTCTTACACAGGGTTTCACACATACACTATCTGTTACGTCATAGAGAAATTTGTTCCAACATCAACAGGCTTAATGTAACAACAAATACTAAAATGATTTAAGTGTCTAAAGTGGCGGTGTGAGTAAATTTTACTGTGAACTAATAAATTTACAGTCACTGACAATAATAGTAAAATAGTAATAATAATAAAAGAATAATAATAATGTCAACAATTGCAACATTAATAACAATAATGATAATGGCAATTAAACAACATGTTTTCTGATGTAGCGAGGTCTGGGAAAAGAATGTTTAAGAAAATCTGGGCCCTGTTCCATCTTCTTACAGTGAGGATCTCCTATGCAGCTCAGTCACGCACCGCGAATGAAAAGTTTCACTCGGTCACAGGACATGAGAGATCCACCTGTATGTTTACGCGATAGTGCAAAAAGCCTCGTAACTATTGCACGCGGACATAGAACGTCACTGCATAGGAAAATTTGTTCCCACATTAACACCTTACTACAAGTGTGAAACGCAGCCTGTCAAGTTTCATGTCACACCTGCTAAAGCACTCTTTTTCATAACCTCGCTTTTGAATAAATGTATCTTATTTCGATTTTTAAGTATGTAGCGGAAAGTGTTGTAGTTTGGAACATTTCACTTACTTTCGCCTCTAGCTAGATATGTAATGGATGTTTGACGTATTTTCTTATTCGATTTTGAAATGATACCATTCACTTTACGTGTGCTGCAGTCTATTTCGGAAACTACAAAGATTATCCCAAAAAATGAGATGTGTTCCAAATGTGAAAATATGTTGTAAGGTACCACGTGGTTATGTACCTAAGAACAAATAGTCTACTGAAATTCTTGCGATGAATGAAATCTTGTCAGTACCGATTCAAAAGTGTGATTGCTGAATAATTACTCCACGATACACTAGTAATCAGAAAATAATATCAAAATAAGATTAATTATTAAAATCTAGCTACAAGTTAAAAACGTTGTGAATTTGAAGCTATTGACATGTAATACAATTTTCCATTTTCAAAACAGGGATAATTTGTATGGCAGTAAGTAACTCAGTACATTTGCAGGTATCGTGTGTTCCGCGGTGGAAGACTGTGAAGAAAAAAGATGGTAAACGATCGACGTAGTATTCTTAAACGTCCACACACTATGAATTGGTTTTAAAGTTATACAGAAATTTACTTGCCATAAGACTGTGCAACTAAAGAATTGACGGTTCTTACAATCAGCTTCAATATATTATTCAGTGCTTGAACATGTAGAACTCTTAATAATTAGAAACGCTAAGCAAAACGCGACATCATTTCTCACAACAACAAAAACACTATAAAATGCCACTAACTGCTTGAGGTGGTTTCTTGCGCGGATTCCGTGTTGTGATTCCAAAATCAGTCACTAGAATAAGATAATGACAAAGCAACTTCGTGTGATTCTACGTACACTATCCTCCACGAACAAGACACTCCCCTACAAGTTATATTCGCTGTGAACTTCCTTTTCCAGCAGTTCATAGATGTATACAGTAATAGTACATGTGGGAGCAGTGGGAGTACTGTGGTGTGTTTTCGTTTAAGTGATAGTTGTTTGAGAAATGTGTAGGGGCTTGGATAAGATAGAGTAGTACGAAAAGCTTCGATTCAGTCGTAAATAGCCGGCAGGGGTGGCCCAGAGGTTCTAGGCGCTACAGTCTGGAACCCTGCGACCGCTACGGTCGCAGGTTAGAATCCTGCCTCGGGCATGGATGTGTGTGATGTCCTTAGGTTTGTTTGGTTTAAGTAGTTCTAAGTTCTAGGGGACTGATGACCTCAGAAGTTAAGTTCCATAGTGCTCAGAGCCATTTGAACCATTTGAAACCAAACGCAGAACTGATTTGGCTACTGACGGGCCACTTGAATTTGCACGCTACGTGTCAAATTTGTTTCTTAACAACTATTTCTGAGCACACCCTACCCTTCAGCAACCTTCCAAGCTTTCAGTTTTGACTACCCTGTATGATAGGGAAATGATGCTGGCTTAGGGATGTTATACTTCATGAGAAATAGACATTCGTGTACACTAAATATTTAAAAGGATAATGACTCCTTTTTCTCCAGTTAAATTCGGTGAAACGAAGTTTACCCTACAAGGTGCGTTCACGCTTCATCATGGAACGTGGAGATCGGAGGCTTATCCTGTGGCAGCTCAAATGGTTCAGATGGCTCTGAGCACTATGGGACTTAACATCTGAGGTCATCAGTCCCCTAGACATAGAACTACTTACATTTAACTAACCTATCACACACATCCATGCCCCAGGCAGGATTCGAACCTGCGACCGTAGCAGCAGCATGGTTCCAGACTGAAGCACCTAGAGCCGCTCTGCCACAGCGGCCGGCCCCTGTAGGGGAACTGAAAATGGGTTACAATGTTGGTTCAAGCATTCCGGTTACTGCAGTTTTTGAACGTCGCCCTATGCACAGACGATCCCTACGTGATCCAGTGTTGATCCAATGACATTAGATATTACCGTCGTAGGGAGCACGGGATCATCGAGATTGGGTCGTGGATTAATGGAAACGTGTCGCCTTGTTCAATGAATAACGTGCCATGTTACACCAAGCAGTTGGCCGTTTAACGGTTACGCGATTATCCAGGCGAACTTCAGCTCAAAGGATGCATCGTGTGACGATCGCAGCGGGGATTGTGTTGTGGTATGGTAGCATTCATATGGGTTTCCATGGGACCTGTAATACTAAACGAAAGCACCATGGGCCGGCCGCGGTGGTCTAGCGGTTCTAGGCGCTCAGTCAGGAACCGCGCGACTGCTACGATCGCAGGTTCGAATCCTGCCTCGGGCATGGATGTGTGTGATGTCCTTAGGTTAGTTAGGTTTAAGTAGTTCTAAGTTCTAGGGGACTTATGACCACAGATGTTGAGTCCCATAGTGCTCAGAGCCATTTGAACCATTTGAACCAAAGCACCATGGTAGCAGTCGATTGGGTGAACATTATTGCGGATCACCTGTATCCATTCACGCTTTGTCTTCCGCAAGGGATACGTCATCCTCCAGCACGATAACTGTGCATGTCACGAGGCCTGAATAGGGCTAAAGTGATGTGAAGAGCATGATAATATCTTATTAACAGTACTACTGTTCAAAACAATAGTAACGCTGTTAACAGGAAAACTCTGTCGGCACTGGCGCCTAGCTTACAACATATTTGAAACATACGTGACGAAGTTACGCCGATTTTTGGACGATCCGACTAAGGGATCATAATATTTAAAAAATTTGTACAAAATATCTCTTGATGGTCATTGCTGACAGAAACCGGTAGTATAAGAAGCAAAAATTTTGTGAACATTCAGAGAAATAAAAGAAATTTATTCTACACTTCCTGGATGACTGTTTTCATCCACAACTACGCCGCAGCTTCGGATATTATCAAGTTTAATATGAGTGATAAGTTTGTTTGAGTATATTTAATCACTTCCCTTGTCTCGACACATTCCAAATATTAGATCAGGAAAGGCAACGTCGTTCCTGGAATATGTTCTTGGTATTAACATTCGCAAGGTGTCAGATCAGTTTTCTACTAAGCACTTGCAAGATGTTTTATTACTCGTGCATATGAAAATGGCGATGTTGTGGTAGGGATGGCGCAGGAGCACAATCCTGTATGTTGGAGGACGTCCTCAAAAGCAATCCTGACAGTACGCGCCCGGCTAACCGTGCGGTCTAACGCGCTGCTTCCCGAGCGGGAAGGGTTGCCGGTCCCCGGCACGAATCCTCCCGGCGGATTACTGTCGAGGTCCTGTGTGCCGGGCAGCCTACGGGTGATTTTTAAGGCGGTTTTCCATCTGCCTCAGCGAATGCGGGCTGGTTCCCCTTATTCTGCCTCAGTTACACTATGTCGGCAATTGCTGCGCAAACACTGTCTACATGTACGCGTACACCATAATTACTCTACCTCGCAAACATGTGGGGTTACACTCATCTGGTATGAGACGTTCCCGGGAAGGGGGGGGGGGGGTGCTCCACTGGGGCCGAACCGCACAATAAACCTGGTTTCGGTGTGGGCCGGCGATGGGATGGGTGGACCGCTGTGGACTGTTGTGGGGTTGTGAACCACTGAGGGCTACGTCGACACGATGCCTCTCCGTCGTTTCTGGATCCCCAGTTCAATACACAATACAATACACAATCCTGACAGTCCCAGTTTCTTTAGGTTGGTAAAAGGAAGCTGCCAGTGGAAACGGTTACGTTTAGTTCTTTGTTGGTGTGAGACACACTGCTGTTGGCAGCCCTTTTCACTGAACCGTCGGCTTCTATTTAATCTCGGATAATCTCTGATACATACCTCTTTCTGACCGATCATTCCATATAGAGTCGTCAAAATACCATCCCATATGCTACCTTCTTGAATTTTCCGTGACATAAAAGAGCTTATGTTTTCATATTATCCAGTTTATTTTAAAATTAAAGTCTATAGCAATATGTTTTTCACTGAGCCTGTTAATGCATCCATTAAATGGGTTGTATTCGGAGCATTGAAACCTACTTTTCTGTGATCAAGAGCAACGCAACGAATTTATTATTTTCCACATGTATACCTTTCAGTTTTCTCCAACTGGTGTCCAAAGAACCATCGTGCTATACTGTTCTCATTTCTTGTTGGCTGCAAATGTTGTGGTTCCAGATTCAATAGACCTTCTGCACGTGGTTTTATATGTTTTGTTTTCTTGTTTCCCATCATGCATTCCTGCATTTTTCTCACACAAACCGCCAGTTATCGCATCGTTTCTGCATTAACAGTCTGCACCTTCGCCATACTGGTACCTTTAGAGGACCCTTTTCGTACTGATTTAGTTAGGAAAGAAGAAGTGAGTCACATGAAGCTGCGAAGGAGAGTCATGAGCAGTGTCTAAATGTCTCAATCAGGAAGCCGACTACCTTCAAAAGCCAAGGTTTTGTTTCCGACTACTGGTACGGCAACGTAATTTTAATCTTACTTCAAGTTTCAGTATTATGACTGTCCCACTGGACACGCATATGATTCAGTTGAATAGTCTAGTTCGTTATTTGAGATTCTACTTCTTTTTCCGAAGTTTGTCCTCTTAGTGTCGTATTATTTAACTTGATCTGGAAAACGACTTACGAATAGGATCCATATGCTTTCTGTTGTTTCATTTACTGTAAAAATTATATCCCTACTAATTCGTACGTTTGAAAATACCATACACAGGTTCCAAAAGTATATGTGTTACTAACTGCTGCTATTCATTTTCTTTCAAAGATTTTGTATAAATGTTTTGGTCGTCATACGGCAGACGGATTACTATGGCGCTTCCAAAGAGATGTTTATGTTTTGTTATGATAGATGTTGGGCCACTTCTAATTTTACATTAATTTGCGTTGTTCCCATTATTTACGGCGTGTATCATCGTTTTCCTTGCTTTTTTCCGTTTAACACATTGTGCATTAAAATAGTTTCATAATAAGACTACCGAATTTTAGAACTTCCCTGTTTTGTAATAGTTTTACCGACGCTTTTTATGGTAAGTCATTTATTAAAACTAGTGTAGAGTCGTTTGTACGAACTGTTGTGTACGGATCGTTATTGGCCAACACCTTTCAATACTGTGTGACCCATTCTTGAGAGTTATTCAGTCTCTTCGTCTCATGCCTCTTCACAATCGAAATATTTGGGATCATGTCGACATTATCAGTAGCAACAGCAGCGCTTTACATTGAATGGTAGTTAAATTTGATCTCTAGGCTTTATAGTACGTTGCACATACGAACTGCTCCCGAATGTTTCCTAAAGTCATCCACTAGCCATTTCCTCGACCTCTTGACGTCCAGTAATGATTCTCGTTGATCCACTTACATCCTTTCGCGAGAATACATGTTCGACCTACTTTCCTTTCATTCCACTCATAATAATCTCTTGTGCTCCAGTGTATTCCCCGAATCGTTTACTTCCTGGTCTGCATTTCCTAGCTTTCTTACAGCGTGCGTCGCTCCATTGATTTTAGAGAAATTGTGACTTTTTGAATGGTTTTCTTATTAAAAGTCTGTATGTTAACCAACATTTTAAAATCACGCTGATAGTAAAACGTTCTTTTCATACACAACTGAAGCTTTGTTTCGAGAAACCGCTTATGATGTACCATATTCACTTCATCCCATATGTAATCATCTCTTTTTACATTTGCTTGTCTTTTCTTTGTCTCTCACTGGAATAAATACTTAATCTGATCAGGTTATTTTATGACATTATTGTAAATATATCATAACTGCCTTTCGTGCGTTCATTACAGAGTATTTTACTACCCTAATAATTATTTTCAGGTCTTCTTTCAAACTTGCTGTATTTCAAAAAGGACTTTCGCCAGATGCACATAATTATAGGTCTACATGAATATGTTGTAGAATAATGGAACACGTTTTGCGGCCACTCATATTATTCCGGTTTTGTGAAAATGAAATCTGTTCTGTGTATTATACAGCGTATGTTATGTGGTGCATGTGGTGTGTGGCCTGTGTGGTGAGTATGGGTTATGGTGTGTTGTGCGATGTGATGTGGTGCGTGGTACATTGTGGAATGTTGTGTGATGTGGGGTGGCGTCTGGTGAGGTACAGTGTATGTTGTGATGTGTGGTGTAGTATGGTGTGTGGTGATGTATGGTGTGCACTGTGGGCTGTGGAGCGATTTATGTGTGGTGTGGGTGTGTTGTAATGTATGGTGCATTGTGATTAACACTGAGAGCTTGTAAAACTCATACAACAGTTGTCAACCATTTCATCTGAAATATGGTAGACAACCATATTCAAAGTCATGTATATGAACTTGCAGCGTGTTGCAAGTGAATAATAGGTCCGTAACATATTTTATAATTGAAATAAATGGCTGTAGATACGTCATATGTTGCACTGAGGAGTATTTTCTTTTTACTTTTTAATTTTTTGTGACTGGTTTCGGACACCTGCGTCCATTTTGAAAACATCCGTATCGTAAGTGTGACGACACAGGCGATATCCCATGTACGAAAACTTCCACTGTTGTAATGAGCAAAGCTGCACTATGGCCGACTCACCAACAGCAAATACACACTGATTTTCGTAAGACATTCTGTACTGTTGACACTGTCGTTTGACGAAAAAAATCCGAGCCGACAGAACGAGCATCTGGGAGATTTGTGACATCATATAGGAGTCGCCCGCAGAAGCAAATATCACAAATCGTTCTTTACGAATGGAATAGAGAGATGTATATGTAGCTTCTGAAGTACTCCAAATGTGCAGTGCATTATATTACTGTCTGCAACATATATATATTGTGGAAATATACTATACTAATGACAAATGAGACGCAGCTGACGTATGGGACAGTTATAATTAATAACTATTTTCCTGGCGGACTAAAGCCACTCCCTATCTCCAAAAAATGGTTCAAATGGCTCTGAGCACTATGGGACTCAACTGCTGAGGTCATTAGTCCCCTAGAACTTAGAACTAGTTAAACCTAACTAACCTAAGGACATCACAAACATCCATGCCCGAGGCAGGATTCGAACCTGCGACCGTAGCGGTCTTGCGGTTCCAGACTGCAGCGCCTTTAACCGCACGGCCACTTCGGCCGGCTCCCTATCTCCAGGACTACATGATATGTACAGACAGTATTGGGGAGATATTTGTATCATTCCATTTCATGCCCATTCGAAGAATGCCAGTAAACGAAACGTGTCAGGAAATTAAGACAATAACTGTAGTCAAGACAAACATAGAATTAAATTGCTTAATCGTGTGCAAATTATCTAGTAAAAAACGCGAAACCACCATGAGCCCCTTTGAAAGTGATACTCTTATTTATAGTAATGCTACAACGCCCGAAATCTATAGATGAATAAAGCAAAACCTGCAGAGGACCGAAGATTGATGAAAATACTAGCAGTTGAGGCTCAACATAAAAAAAAATGCAATGTATTGCACACGAATAGTCAGAGAGATCAGCAGCCATTCAACTAGACGATTGTTGACAGAACACTGGAAATAATCTACATCTACATCCATACTCTGAAATCACACTTAATTGCCACGCACAGGGTCCATCGAACCATGTTCAGAATAATTCTCTATTATTCCATTCTTGAACAGCGCGTGGAAGAAAACGAGCTTCTATATCTTTCCGTGCGAGCTCTCATTTCCTTTATTTTATTATGATCGTTTCTACCTATGAAGGTCCGCGTCAACAAAATATTTTCTCATTCGGAGGAGAAAGTTGGTGATTGAAATTTCGTAAGAAGATCCCGTCATAACGAGAAGCGCTTTTTTTTTAAACTGTGTCTACTTTAAATCCTGTATAATGCCCTGACACTTTCTCCCCTATTGTCGGTAACACAACACGTACTGCTCGTCTTTGGAACACAGCGCAGTAGTATTGCAAAAGAGGAAGGGCAAGAGTAATGTAAGCTGTCTCTTTAGCAGATCTGTTGCATCTTGTAAGTGGTCTGCCAATAAGTCTCAGTCTTTGGCTCGTCTTCCCACAACATTTTCTATGTGTTCTTTCCAGTTTATGCTGGTCGCAATTGTAATTTACGGCCTTTAGATTTGATCATCGTGTAACCGAAGTTAAACGAATTACTTTTAGCACTCATGTGGGTGACCACACACTTTTCATTATTTAGGGTCAATTACCAATTTCCGCACCATACAGATATCTTTTCTAAATTGTTTTGCGATTTGTTTTGCTCTTCTGACGTCTTTACTAGACGCTAAATGACAGAATTAGCAGCAAACAACCTAAAACGACTGCTCAGATTGTCTCCTAAATCGTTAATGTAGATAATGAACAGCACGGGTCTTATAACATTACCTTGGAGAACACCAGAAATCACTTCTGTTTTACTCGATAACTTTCCATTAGTTACTATGAACTGTGACCTCCATGATAGGAAATCACTAATACAGTTGTATAACTAAGACTATATTCCATAAGCACGCAATTTGATTACAAGTTGCTGGTCAGGTACATCGTCTGTCAAAACCCTTCTGGAAATCTAGAAACACGGAATCAATTTGAAATCCCATGTCTATGGCATACAACAAGTCGTGTGAGTAAAGAGTAAGTTGTATTAAGTGAGAACAAAGTGTTCTAAATCCGTGTTGACTGTGTGTCAATAGACCTTTCTCTTCGAGATAATTCACAACGTTCGAACACAATACAGTACTATATGTTCCAAAATCCTGCTGCATATCGACGTTAATGAAATGGACCTATAATTTAGGGGATTACTCCTGTTGCTCTTCTTGATCTGCCAAATGACTTTGCGTAACCGTGTAGGGAGACGTGTTAAGTTGAAAGTATTTCGATAAGTAGAGTGCAGGCTGAGCTTTACTGGAAGAATCCTAAGAAAATGTACTTTCAAAGGCGTTTTGCAATATGTCAAAGGTAAGTATGTTCCTTGTATTGTCTTAAGGGATGGGAAAGACCCAAAACAGTTTAATAGCCGAGTTATAAAATCGCTGCGTAACAAAGAGAACTTAATCTCAGATTCAAGAGGAGTAAAAATCTACACTGTGATAAAAAGTATCCGGACACCCTTAAAATCACACGTTTTTCATGTTAGGTGCATTGTGCTGCCACCTACTGCCAGGTACTCCATGTCAGCGACCTCAGTAGTCATTAGACATCCTGAGAGAGCAGAATGGGGCGCTCCGTGGAACTCACGGACTTCGAACGTGCTCAGGTGATTGGATGTCGCCGCGTGGGATTAGCCGAGCGGTCTAGGGCGCTGCAGTCATGGACTGTGCGGCTGGTCCCAGCGGAGTTTCGAGTCCTCCCTCGGTCATGGGTGTGTGTGTTTGTCGTTAGGATAATTTAGGTTAAGTAGTGTGTAAGTTTAGGGACTGATGACCTTAGCGGTTAAGTCCGATAAGATTTCACACACATGTGAACATTTTCATTGGATGTCACTTGTGTCATACGCCCTGTACGCGAGATTACAACACTTGTAAACAACCCTAGGTCCACGGCTTTCGATGTGATAGTAAACTGAAAATGTGAAGGGACACGTACAGCACAAAAGCGTACAGTCGACCTCGTCTGTTGACTGGCAGAGACCGCCGACAGTTGAAAGCCCTAATGTTTAATAGGCACATCATCACACAGGAATTCAAACTGCATCAGGATTCACTGAAAGTGCTATGACAGTTGAGCGGGAGGTTAGAAAACTTGGATTTCATGGTCGAGCGGCTGCTCATAAGCGACATATCACGTCCGTAAATGCCGAACGACGCTTCGCCTGGTGTAAGGAGCAGAAAAATTGGACGAATGAACAGTGGAAAAACGTTCTGTGGAGTGACGAATCACGGTATACAATGTGGAGATCCGATAGCAGGATTTGGATATGACGAATGAACGGTTAACGTCATCTGGCAGCGTGTGTAGTGCCAACAGTAAAATTCGTAGACGGTGGTGATATGGTGTGTTCGTGGTTTTCAAGTAGGGGGCTGGCACCCCTTGTTTTCGTCAAGTACCACGGCACAGGCCTACTTTGATGTATTAAGCACCTTATTACTTCCCGCTGTTGAAGAGCAGTTCGGGGATGGCGATTGCATCTTTCATCGCGGTCGAGCACCTGCTCAAAGTGCTCGGCTTGTGGCGGAGAGGTTGCACGACAATAACATCCCTGTAAAGGACTGGTCTCCACAGAGTCCTGACCTGAATCCTATAGAGCACCTTTGGAATGCTTTGGAACTCCAAATTAGTGCCAGGCATCAGCACCCGACATCGATGGATCTACTCAGTGCAGCACTCCATGAAGAATGGGCTTTCATTTCCCAAGAAACCTTCCAGCACCTTGTTGAACATATGCTTTCGAGAGTGGAAGCTGTCGTCGAAGCTAAGGGTGGACCAAACCACATTGAATTCCAGCATTACTGATATAGGGCGCCACGAACATGTGAGTAACTTACAGCCAGGTGTCCGGATACTTCTGATAAAATAGTGTAGCTGATAAGCAAAAGATGAACGGAGTGAAATTGGGCGTAAGGAGAGCAATGAGAGCTGCTTGCAATGACTTTTAAAGTAAAACTTCGTCAACCTATCTGAATAAAAAACCCTAAGAGGTTTTGGTAGCATGTAAAACTGGTATGTGGGCCAGAAACACTTGTTCATTCACTCAGTGACAATACTGGCACCGAAACGGAAGATAACTGAGCGAATGTCGAAATACTCAATTAGTTGTTCCGAAACCGCGGAACATCGTCATACGATTCTCCTTCCAACTGTCGTAAGAATGTCTATGTCCAGGTAGCCGATTTCGGAAAATAATAAAAAAAAACACAGTTGCTTAGTAGCGGAAAGGCGTCAGACTCAGGTGAGATACCTATAACTTCTACAAAGATAATACGAAGGAACTTGCTCACCTTCTAGCTGTAATTTATCGTAAATCGCTTGAGCAGTGAAGGGTACCTAGTGACAGGAAGAAAACGCAGGTCATTCCCGTCTTTAAGAAGGCGGGTGTGACAGATGCGGAAACTATAGACTTACGTCGTTGATGTCAATCTTTTGCAAAATTATGGAACATGTTTTGTGCTCAAGAACTATGACGTTTTTGGAGAATGAGAATCTTCTCTACAAAAATCTATGATACGCCCGTGAAACCCGCTGGGCAAAACAGGTGATTAGGATTGTGGAAAGGGCCAAGTAAGGTGTCGGTCAGTTTGACCTCAAAATTGTAATTTATTGCAATTCAATACCACATTTACAACCAATGTGACACATAGCCGAACTTTTACAACTACGAGTTTCAAACTCCAAATCTTTTACGGCTGAAGGCCTCCAAACAAGAAATCTTAAAAATGAACAAGGTAAATTTCAAGTGACTGAAGACAAGCAGTTACAATTACAAATAAAATATCACAGATAGGCTGAAAGCCTCAAGAAAAAGGTGGATAGACAAAAAGATGCAATACAAACGGTTGAAGGCCCACAGTAAAATTTTAAAATTTATAACCGTAAGCCTTAAGTTTTAAGTATCTGAAACCGCACTAAAAGAAAGGACAACACAACGGCAATAACCTTTCAGCAAATATCCACTTGCCGGAATTCAAACTTACTTATACTCGGGTGAAGACCTTTACTTTACATAAAGCACAGTAAAACCAAGAATTTTTTTCATCTAGGCTATGACAGATTATAAACAAACAATGAAACACCTTTGAGAAATACAATAAAGACATCGGCATTCAGAAGCCTCCAGCGGGTTGGTCTGCCCTTGTTCACTTAGGTGTGACAGGTAGCGAGCCCAACTACACTTGAACCGTCGGTAACCCAACCAAGGGACAGCCGCGGAACGACAGACAAAACGACTTGCTTGCCGCCGATCGGCACAAGAGAACTCAAATAAGAAATGTTACGGACGTGATTACCCACAATGAAATATGTACTAAGTTGTCAAAACTACACACCATGTTGGGCAGCGAAAGGACGCTGCCTGACATTACGTTATTGGCCAGGGCGGGTAACCGAAACACTAACGGCCACAAGGCAGAAAACTGCGCTGGTGCATTTGGATTGTAGTGAAACAATATAGTTTATTCTACCGCAAGGCGGCTCGATTTCACCACTACAAACACTCGGTGTTACTCACAGGAAAAGCTCTCCAACAGCGAACCACCGAAACGAACGACACAACATGAACGGACGTGGCTTCAGTACTTAAGACACGTCCTGGGTCTGTGAGCCACGAAGCCAGTAGCGATCGGACAACTCCACGCACTTTCCGACACTGCGCAGGGACCGCCTGCGGGGCCAAGCCGAGTGCACCACACGCAGACATCCTCCCTGGTCCGCACCAACCGACCGAACACCCTCAGAATGCCGACAACATATAAGATAGTCGTCAGTGGAGATAACGCCAACTACACACACAAACTGACAAACAATGCACGAAAACCTGAACGATACCCAACAGTAACTAAGGACGCACGAACACAAATCGGGAGTCGATGCACACACACACACAGCCGACTCATGAACGATCGGCGAGCCAAACCTCGTCGTCCTGTAGGACGACAGCCCGACGATCCACCAAGACCGTGGCCCGGCTCAAATGATGCGTGGCGGCAATGGTCAGGCGAGCCATGTAGACGCAGACCTCACTGCTGCTCCAACCCGGCTGCACTAGTGCCGCATTGCAACTCCCCGACTGGCAGGTCCGGACTGCGCTGCAGACGCGTTCCAACTGACTGGCAGACCCGAACTCGCGAGCCGAACTGGCGTACGATAGACAACGACCGGGAAGTAATAGCAGTCGAGCAAAGATGCTACGATGGGGGGTATATTGATACGCGCTGCTAGCGCCGCTCACGGTCAAGCAAAGCAGCAACTCAGTGACACCCGTAATTTAAATTAACGTAGTGAGGTGGAAGTACGTTAAAAACAGGATGTAAAATACATGATGGCGGGAGCATGAGCCACGCATGGCTCAATAAACATGGAATCCGTAAAAAGATATCTTAGCTCTCTCTGTTCCTCTGTGAGATCCACAGCGTCGTACACACGGCGCTGAGTTTTATGCCGTGTTCCTTGACTTATGGAAGGCATTTAACACCGTCCCGCACTGCCGTTTAGTGAAAAAAAAATGAGCTAATCGAATATCGCAGCAGATTTGTCGCTGGATTCAAGACACCCTTGTAGATAGAACTCAACACGCCGCTCTTAACGGAAGAAAATCGACGGATGTAAAGATAATTTCCGGAGTACGCCAAGGAAATGTGGTGGTGCCGTTACTTTTTATAATATACCGGGTGATCAAAAAGTCAGTATAAATTTGAAAACCTAATAAACCACGGAATAATGTAGATAGAGAGGTAAAAATTGACATACATGCTTGGAATGACATGGGGTTTTATTAGAACAAAAAAAACTGAGTTCACAAAATGTACGACAGATGGCGGTGGACAGCAAAACGTCAGTGACTGCGCATGACAATCGTGTATAAAAGGAGCTGTAATGAGAGAGAGAATCCATCTTCGGTGATAATTCGGAAGGATACCGCCCTTCGATTGACCTTTCGGTTCTAATCGAAGCGT
Source organism: Schistocerca nitens (assembly GCF_023898315.1). Taxonomy (NCBI): domain Eukaryota; kingdom Metazoa; phylum Arthropoda; class Insecta; order Orthoptera; family Acrididae; genus Schistocerca; species Schistocerca nitens. The sequence continues at coordinate 420,387,755 of NC_064615.1, forward strand.
TAGGAGTATTGCAGGTGCCAGCCAGCAAGCCAGCCAGCCAGCCAGCCAGTCAGCCGTCCAGCCGTCCAGCAGCAGCAGCAGCAGCAGCAGCAGCAGCGGTCCCGGTCCCGGTCTGCAGCGGCGGTCCAGCCGGCAGCAGCCAGCCAGTCCTCCTGCAGCAGCAGCAGCAGCAGCAGCAGCAGCGGTCCAGCCAGCCAGCCCGCCAGCAGCAGCAGCAGCAGCAGTAGCAGCAGCCCCGGCCCCGTCCGCGGCAGCAGCAGCAGCAGCAACTGCGGCGTTCCTGCCACCCGCCGTCGCCGCCGCCGTCGCCGTCGCCGTCGCCGTCCCTGGTCTTCGTCCGTCTTCGTCTGTCCCCAGTTTGTGTCCTCTCTTTTTCGTCCTGTGCGATTTTGTTTCTCCCTGTCGTCATGTCCGCCCCCACCCCCACCCCCACCCCCACCACTACCACCACAGCCATAGTTTATACTTCCCATTCCGCCGCCACCACCACTATAACATTGCCCACTCACAACCCCCTCCTTCCATCCCACCTCTTCTCACTCTCCCTTCGCCCTCGCTCTTTGTCGCCCCCTCTCCAGCTTCTTCCTCCCGCTCCTCTCGATCTGATGCTTTCCCCCCACTCCCCCAGCCTGTCACTGCCGCTCCAGCTAGGGTGGTGGCCCGTCGGGCCAGTGTCCATGCCCAGCTCTCCCCATCGCCTTCGCCATCACCGCCGCCGCCGTCGCCGTCGCCGTCGCCTTCGCCTTCACCGTCACCATCTCCGGCGCCGACTGCTGCGTCCACGCCAGGACCTGTCCCTTCCCACCACCTCCCTATAGCTCCCGTCCCTCACATCACCACCCGCCCTTCTGCCACCATAAAACGCCCTAGTGGCACCACCACCTCCTCTGCTCCCAAAAAGGCCCCGCCCCATCCTCCTTCCCCCCCCCCCCAGGGTGCCATGGATGTCTTCCCACCTGGCCCTGCTCCTTCTGCCTCTTCCTCCACCTCCTCCTCCTCCTCCCCCCCCCCTCTTTATACAAATACCTCCTCTCCCGTCCCAATCCTTCCCTTCTCGAGGCCCGGAATCTCTCCCTCCTCCTCCGCCAACACTTCCCTGGTGCCCCCATCTCCCTCCTCACTCCCAGACGGTATTCTGTTCTCATCTCCTCCCCCAGGCCAACCCTCCATACTGACATCCTCTCCCGCCTCCCCATCACCCGTTTTGGCCCCTACACCTCCCTCACCCCTGCTCCTTCTCCATCTCCTACCTGCCAACCCCAACCCCCACGTCGCCCGCCAACCCTCACCGCCGTGATCACTCGGCTCAGTCCATCGATCACAGAGGAGGAGGTGTTGGCAGAGCTCAAGGCGCATCCCACGCTGGAGGTGCGGGCGGTCCGCAGCATTTTCAACTCGGCCGGCCCCACTCGCCTTATGCGGGTTTTCTCCGAGGACGCCCCCTCCATTGACCGTCTCCTGAAGGAGGGTGCCCTCCTCTTCAACCAGCGCTACAACTTCGACCCCTCCCGTTCCCCTCCTCAATCCCTGCGCTGCCAGAGGTGTCTGCGCTATAACGCACACCCAACAGCTGAGTGCCGCGAGGCCCCCCCCCTGCCCGCATTGTAGGCAAGCGCACTTCCTCCGGCAGTGCCCTAACCTTCAATCTCCTCCCTCCTGCAATACCTGCAATCTCCCCCATCCCACCTACTCCCAAAAGTGTAAAGCCGGACCCCCTCCGACCACTCCTGAACTCACCGTCCCTGTCCATCCTCTGGACGCCCCCACCCCTCCTGGCAATTCCCTTCGTCCCCCCGCCCACCGCTGAGGACATCATCAGGTTCCTCACCATCGTCCTTCAGAATGTTCATCCCTTTCAGCGCCCCCACACCCTCCAACAGATCTCTCTCGCCGCCTGTTCCATTTTCCAACTCAAGATGTACGCCACCTACTCCAACAACCAGGCCCATTTGACCTTCTCCCGTCTTGACACCCTCGTCTAAATCCCTGCCATGGCGCGACAGCAACATATCCTTTTCAACAATATCCGCTCCCTTCCTGCCTACAAGAACCTCTTCCTGCACACCCTTGCCACCCACAGTGTGGATGCCTTCCTCCTCAATGAAACCTTCCTCCAACCCCACCACTCCATCCACACCTCACCCTATCTCCTCCACCGCTCCGATAATCCCCTCTCAATTGCGCGTGGCGAAGTAGCCATTAGTCACCACCGCCAGATCCCCATTCGGTTCCAACCTCTCCTTCCCGACCCCACCGAACACCTGATCCTTCGTCTCTTCTTCCCCGGCCTTACCATTACCTGCGCCACCATCTATGTCCGCCCCAACGCCCCTATTCCTTTCGGCTTCCTCTCCCACATCGACCGTACCTTCTCCTCCTTCGTGATCGCCGCCGACCTCAACATCCATAGTCGTTCCGCTGCCCAGTTACGGCGGTAGCATCGGTTCCTCTCCTCCCTTCAAGGCAACCTCATCCCCATCCCCCAGCACACCCGTCCCGAATCCAACTCCACTCCTGATGTTATCCTCTCCTCCCCCAACCTCCTTGGCCGCATGACGGTGGATGTCCTGGAGCCTATTGGTAGCCACCATCTCCCTGTCCTCCTCACCGTTTCAGACGGTCGTCGCCCCTGCCCCGACCCTCGTAATGACCCTCCCCCCAAGAACGTCCTTGACAATTCCCGTGCCAGCTGGAATGCCTACCAGGATACCCTTTCCACCCAGGTCGATAGCCACCCCTTCACCTACCACCACCCTGACGATGTCACTCATGCCGCCTCCTTTCTCCAGCAGACCTTGTCTGAGGCCGTGGAGGCCCATGTCCCTACTGTCGCCGTCCACCCCCACTGTCCTACCTTACCCCCACAGGCCGTCCTCCTCCTCCGTGAATCCCGTTGTCTCTACCGTGCCTTCCTCTGCACGCGTGACCTGGACACACTACGACGCCACCGGTAACTCCAGCGACACATTCGTAATTTTCTCGCGGCTAAGAAACGCCGGGACTGGCGACAGACATGCACCCGTTTAAATGCTACCCTACCAATCAACTCGTCCAAGTTCTGGTCGGCCTTCCGTCGCCTTACCGGAACTAAACCCTCCCCCTATTATCCTCTTCTCCATGATGATCACCCTTTCCCTGACACCCTTAGTAAGGCCAATCACTTTGCCTCCTACCTCTCTGATGTATTTTCCATCCCCGATGATCCCCAATTCGATTACTCCCTCTTCCCGGATATCCGCGATCGCACTGACACCTCTGTCCCTCACCTCGCTCCTGGTTTCCAGTACTTGGACAACATTGCACACAAGGAACTCAATGCCCCTATCACTACACAGGATCTCATTGTTACACTCCGCACAAAACGCAACACCGCTCCTGGTCACGATAGTGTCACCTACCGTCACCTTCGTGAAGCTGCTGTCTCTTTCCTCTCCACCCTGGCCAGGCTCTACAATGTAGTCCTGTCCACCGGTTACTACCCCGACCCGTGGAAAATCTCCCATATCCTCATGTTCCTTAAACCTGGCAAACCGCCTTCCGCCGTCTCCTCCTACCATCCCATCAGCCTTATCTCGGTCGTCAGCAAGGTCCTGAAATCTATCCTCACCCGACGCATCCACCAGCATCTCCGCCAGCACCGCCTCCTTCCCGTTACCCAGTGTGGCTTTCGGCCGTCCTTCTCTTCCGACGACCTTCTCCTTCACCTCACTCATCTCCTTTCCGAACAGCTTAATTCCCGTCGCTCCGCAATCTTCCTCTCCCTGGACCTCGAACGTGCTTATGACTGCATATGGCATTCCGGTCTCCTCTTCAAGCTCCAAACCATCGCCCTTCACATTAACTACGTCCGTCTGATCGGCTCCTTTCTCTCCCGCCGTCCTTCCTATGTCACCATCCATAACACAGATTCCTACACCTTTTTCCCCTCTGCCAGTGTGCCCCAAGGCTCCGTCCTCTCCCCCCTTCTGTACCTTTTGTACACGGCGGACATGCCGCCGCCGTCAGCCCCCGTCCACCTTCTCCAGTTTGCCGATGACACCGCCCTCTTTGCCCTTGCCCCCACCCTACAGTGCTCCCAACACCTTCTCCAATCCCATCTTGACCGGTTCTCCGCTTGGTGCAACCAGTGGTTGCTCAAGGTCAATCCCTCCAAAACCCAGGCGATCATTGTAGGCAAAACCACCCCTTCCTTCCGCCTCCTTGATTTCTATCTCACCATCTATGGCCGTCCTATCGCCCTCACTCCCACCCTTAAGTACCTTGGCGTCACCCTCGACCGCCGCCTCTCCTGGACTCCCCACCTCTGGACAATCCAAGCCAAGGCACGTTCCCGACTCAGTCTCCTCAAGCTCCTCTACGGCCGTACGTGGGGTCTGGACCCCTCCACCATCCTCCACACCTATAAATCACTCATCCGCCCTATCCTTTGTTATGCCCATCCGGCTTGGATCTCCACCCCCCCAACCTTTTATAAATCCCTCCAATTCCTTGAACGTCATGCTCTCCGCCTCGCCTATCACATCCGTCTCCCCTCCCCCACGCGGAACCTGTACGATCTCATCCCCTTCCCCCACCTCCTCCTTTTCCTTGAAAGGATATGGATCCTGTACACCTCCCGCAAACTTGATCCTCCTCACCCGCTCGTCTCCCCGATCCTCTCCCACCCCCGCCCGCTGCCGCGCCTGTTTTCGCACGTCCCACCCGGTCTCCATCTCTCCACCCTCCTTACCCTCTCCCAAGGTGGCTTCCGCCAGCTCCCCATCCATGATGATGCCCTCCTCCCCTCCATCTACCCCTCCTACCAACTTTGATCCTCCCACCCTCCTCCTGTGCTTGCTCCTCTGGGCACCCTCCCTTTCTCTCCTTTTTCCTTCCCTCCTCCATTTCTCCCCCCTCCTCCCCCGGGCTTCCCCTCCCCTGTCCCTCTCCTCCTGCCCCCATCTCCTCAGCCATTGGCATCATTTTTCTCCCCTCTCCCCCACCTCACCCCTGTTCCCCTCTTGGCAGGTCCCCGGACTCGCACACGCTAAGTGGACATTCGTGCGCCGGAGATCACCGCCATCAGTGTTTCGTGTGTGCCGTCATGTTTAGTGTTCAGTGTTCACCGTCACACTCCATCGTTCACCAGTGCCATCGTCTTCTTCAGTGTTTGTGCGTCATGTCAACAGTTCGTAGTGTGGATTGTCATCGAGTGTGAATGGCTTCATGTTTTTTTTTATGTTCATGTGTCTACTGTTTTTTCCCGCCGTTTTTCCAAGTGATGTATCTTCTCTGTTTATATCATTGTACTCTCTTCGGCTGAAGAGCGGCGTATTGTGCTGCTGCCAGCCTACCTGTTCCACAGGTTTTAAAATCACAATAAAGAAAAAAAAAGAGAGAGAATCCGATGCACCAACAGTCGCAGCATGTTGACGTTGCCCGAAAAGGCGCTTTTATAGAAGCTGCATTATCAGAATGGGGAATGTGCTAGTTCAGAGTTACGATCATATCGCCATAGGAAGGGGATTAGAACTGGTAAAGGTCCATTGACAAATGCAGCTGCGGCGAGAATGATTTCGAAGTTCGAAGCCACGGGTTGTTTAGTCGATAGACCCTGTAGTGGCCGAACGAGCACAAGGCGTAATGCTGCTGAGACAGTTCAGGAGGAAATGGACACTGTAGCGGGTTCGTCTATGCACGGGGAAGTCAGCGCTCGTGCACTCGCACGTCGCACCGGCATTCCATACACTACAGTTCGGTTGGCACTTAGGCGTACCCTCAGATGCTATCCGTACAAAATCCAACGGCGCCATGAACTGTTACCTTGCGATTTAGTGAAGCGGAGGGCATTTGCGGTGTGGGCGTTTCAAAAGATGGCGGAAGATGACGATTGGTTGAGTAACGTGTTGTGGACCGACGAAGCTCATTTCACGCTCCGAGGGTCTGTCAACGCCCACAACTGCAGAATTTGGGCTACCGAAAATCCTAGACCTGTCGTGGAAACTCCATCGCATGACGAGAAAGTCACGGTATGGGTTGGATTTACCACATCTACCGTAATCTGGCCTTTTTTCTTCGAGGAAATGCGTGATTCTGGTTTTGTAACTGTTACCGTGACGGGCGATAGGTGCGCCGATATGTTACAGAATCGCATCGTTCCCAGCCTGGCTGATAAACACCTGCTGGAGCGTACGATTTTTATGCAGGATGGCGCTCCACCCCATATTGCTAGACGCGTGAAAGATCTCTTGCAAGCGTTGTTTGGTGATGATCGTGTGCTCAGGCGCCACTTTCGTCATGCTTGGCCTCCCAGGTCCCCAGACCTCAGTCCGTGCGATTATTGGCTCTGGGGTTACCTGAAGTCGCAAGTGTATTGTGATCGACCGACGTCTCTAGGGATACTGAAAGACAACATCCGACGCCAATGCCTCACCGTAACTCCGGACATGCTTTACAGTGCTGTTCACAACATTATTCCTCGACTACAGCTATTGTTGAGGAATGATGGTGGACATATTGAGCATTTCCTGTAAATAACATCATCTTTGCTTTGTCTTGCTTTGTTATGCTAATTATTGATATTCTTATCAGATGAAGCGCCATATATCGGACATTTTTTGAACTTTTGTATTTGTTTGGTTCTAATAAAACCCCATGTCTTTCCAAGCATGTGTGTCAATTTGTACCTCTCTATCTACATTATTCCGTGATTTATTCAGTTTTCAAATGTATACTGACTTTTTGATCACCCGATATAAGTGATTTAGTAGAAAGCGTCGGATGCTCCATAGGGCTGTCTATAACAAAGTAGTAATACCAGAAGATAGTAACGATCTGTAGAATGACCTACAGGAATTGATGAATGATCCAGGCTGTGTTGGTTAACACTGGTGTAAGTGAATGTAACATATTAAGTATATATAGGAGAAGAAATGCGCTACTTTACAGCTACAATATTGATGACAAACCTCTGGAAACAGAACCAACCGTAAAATATCCAGGAGTAATTTTCCAGAGCGACCTTAAGTTGAAAGACCACGTAAAACAAATAGTGGGAAACGTAGGTACCAGATTCAGGTTCATAGGAAGAATCTTAAGGAGACATAACTCATCTACGAAGAAAGTGGCTTATAAGGCGATTGTTCGACTGATTCTTGAGCGTTGTTCATATATCTGGGATGCCTACCAAGTAGGACAGATAGAAGAGACAGAGAAGATTCAACGAAGAGTGGCGAATTTCCACGCGGGATCGTTTAGTTCGCGAAAAAGAGTTACGGAGATTCTCAACAAACGCCACTGACAGACGTTAGAAGAGAGGTGTTGTGCATTACGGGAGATTTGCTATTGGAATTTCGAGAGAGAGCAGTTTGAGAGAGCACTTTCCGGGGACGTGTCGGACAAAATATTAATTCCCCCCCTCATACTTGCCGCTTAATGATTACGAGGAGAAACTTCGAGAAATTACAGACAATAAGGAGGTTTATCGACAATCATTTATCGCACGCGCTATTCGCGGATGGAACAGGGTTAAAGGGCTTAGTTAGTGGTACAGAAAATACCCTCCGCCAAAAGCCATTAGGTGTCTTGCGGAGGGTGATGTAGATGGAGGTACTTCATTCTTGAAAGAAATTTCTTACAAACTAGCAATTTGGTCGATTTTAAGTATTGCTCATGAGGTAGGATTAACTGAAAAAATTGATAATATTTGCAGAAGAACAACTCGTTTCACTAAGGGAGCCATTTTGTAAGCTCGAGGCCGTTGTAGGGCTGCTTATATTGCTGACTCTACGAGACAGACGTTCTGGAACTCGGAGAAATTAACTATTAGAATCGGAGAGCGTCAGTTACAACGAGAATCATGCTGCATTTTGCCTCCTCCTACGCTATATCGCGCGGTATGGCAACGAAGAGAAAATCAGAAATATGAGTACTTATACGGTGGGTTTCCGACAGTCGCTCTTCCGACGGAATATTCGAGAACTGAAGTGGAGACGCAGTAATATGACTTGTGGAGTATAGCTGTACACGTGGGTGGGAAATTTACCAGCGCTGGAAGAATATTAGCAAAAACATGTTCCAGTAACTCGTGTCCATTCTTTTATTTTATATTTATTTTACAGATTCTCCTACAAGCACTGAGAATAGTATTGTTGTACGGGATCTCTTTACGTGACGGCTGTTTAAATACCAATGAAATCTAAGGAAATCAGTGGATTCTTCAATATAAGTTCTAGCTGAACCAGTGTCTTCTTTCTCAACAGTTGTAAATATGCACTTTTTTGAAACTGGTACATTAATTTATTCAAACTCTGTCAGTAACAGTGTTTCAGTCCATAGTTTCATTCTCGACATAATACGGTCGATTGTACCATCCAAGGCCAGCTTATCACATTGCCAAATAAAAAAATCTGTATTTATCTGACAGGGCATAATATTAGAGAAGACGTTAAGGAGAGCAGGCATGTAGATCATCTGTTTTCGTGTGTTGTCTGCCTCCCCTGTTCTTAGGCGGGATATTCAGTCCCTTATCTCAATTTTGTCTTTTGTTGCAGAACTGTTGTAATTTTGCTAATTCCTTTTGTATTACTTTACCCGCAGCTGTAACCATTTCCAATGAAACATATCTCCAGACACTTCTTCAATTATTCACGCCTCTGATAGCCTAAAACTCCTCATACAGCGTTTCGTCTGGAAAACAGCATTCATTATTAGGTATGTTGAGTCATCATTTGAAGTATCCAAAACTTCTTCTGTATTTTCCACAGCTTTTATCCCGTCTAGTATGTTGTCCGCTTTTACCGGCTTTGGCAAGCTTTTGTTTCATTATTTAACTTCGTGGCTAAGGCCATAGCTGATGTCATAGTCGTCATGGTAACCTAACGGAGCGACGTCGTGTGCACCATTTGTCTTACCTGTGTAAGCCTGGTTGCTGTATGGATTGTCTGGGGCCGAATTAGGGTATCAGCCCAGCACTTGCCTAAACGAGCGTGGGAAGCCGCATAATGACTGCATTCGGACTGGTCCGTGTATCAGCCCACGGTAATGCACCGTGCGCATTAAATCCATCTCCCAGTCCAGCAATCTATAGCGCTGTGTGTTATGACATGTGAGCAGGTCATTTGAAAAATGCAGATGTTTAAACAAGGAAAGTTTCTACATATTTGCTTCTATGGAAAGTTATTGTGTCATCTGCCACATGAACTGCTGGAACTAGGTTTCTATCCAACATAGGTTTCTGTCTAGAATTCTTCACAGTCTCACTGTTTTTAGCTGATTCTCTCACTAAGTTTCGACTGTATCATCTCACATCCTTGCGTAAACATTTGTGAACAGCTTTTGTTGAACTCAGTATATTCTCTTCATTTTCATCGGATGTTTTCACCCCTCTCCTCACCTTTAGTGGCTACTTCGTTCCGCTTGATATATTCTTTTCTTGTGCGTCATTCGTACCTGAAACATTCGTTATTTTTACGACTGCTTCAATTAAATTACCACCCTTTACCAATTTGCGTGTATAATCTACATTTCCTAGGAAGCACGGCTTATACCTTATTCTAATCTCCTCCCCCCCCCCCCTTTATAAAACTAACTTTTCTGATTTCTGCCATTATTTACCTTTGTTTGTGTCTTTATACAGGGTGTCCCAGCTATCTTGTCCACCCAAAATATCTCTGGAACAATAACAGCTATTGGAAAACGACTTTCACCGGTATCAATGTAGGGCTGGGGCCCATGAATGTACATATATGGAAACATTCTAAAACGAAAGCATATGTGTTTTTTAACACAAACTTATGTTTTTTTAAATGGACCTCCTATATTTTTTCTTCAGCAATCCATAGCACGACAAAACACATACACAATGGCGTTGATTGCATCGCAATATTTCCATTATATCCCGAGATATTAAGACACGAAGTTGACGCTTGAAACACCCGACATGCGCTGCTAGCCCACATCCTGAGGTTCAGGCGTGAACCTCATGGTGCCCGTAATCGCGATGTGATTGACATGCGTAATCACACTTCCATACTTATCAAGAGGTCCGAAACGAATAATACGGTCTGCTGCAATCCTGCATTAACGTCGTACATTCCAGCAGGTATTTATCCCGTAGGCTAGGGGTGATGCGGTTCTGTAACATATCTCTGTACCGCAACGTTAGTTCAAATGGCTCTGAGCACTATGGGACTTAACATCTATGGTCATCAGTCCCCTAGAACTTAGAACTACTTAAACCTAACTAACCTAAGGACATCACACAACACCCAGCCATCACGGGGCAGAGAAAATCCCCGACCCCGCCGGGAATCGAACCCGGGAACCCGGGCGTGGGAAGCGAGACGCTACCGCACGATCACGAGATGCGGGCGGCGCAACGTTAGTCACAAAGTTAACTTCGCTTATCGTTAATCCGTTACTAAAAAGGTAATGCAGTTCAACGTTAAAACTTTACTTTACTGTAGATCTAGCGCAAGTGACAGTTAATCATTCACTCGTAATAGCAAAATTCATGTTGATGGTTGTAGTGAAACGAGCAAGTGGACTAAAAGTTTTACCGTTGTTTCGGACCTCTTGATAAGTATGGAGGTGTGATTACGCATGTCAATCATATCGCGATTACGGGCAGCATGGGGTTCACGCCTGAGCCTCAGGATGTGCGCTAGCAGCGCATGTCGGGTGTTTCAAGAGTCAACTTCGCGTTTCATATCTCGCGATGTAATGGGAATATTGCGATGCAATCAGCGCCATTGTGTATGTGCTTTGTCATGCTATGGATTGCTCAAGAAAAAATATAGGAGGTCCATTTAAAAAAACATAAGTTTGTGTTAAAAAACACATATGCTTTCGTTTTAGAATGTTTCCAAATCTGTACATTCATGGGCCCCGTCCCTACATTGATACCGGTGAAAGTCGTTTTCCAATAGCTGTTATTGTTCCAGAGATATTTTGGGTGGACAAGATAGCTGGGACACCCTGTATATACTTTCACCCTGAATATTACTAGTATACGAGGACTTGAAACACTGAAGTGGTCTAGGCCCCACAACCAATAATATTTCCGTACAAATCAAAGTCACGTAAAATTTAGAATAGTCCTATTCAATTCAAATTTCTCTTTCTTTCCCATCAGAAGAACGAGTTATGGGCACAAATTTTGTTCCTCTTAGCATCCTTAACTAGTAAATGAGCCCTAATTTCTAGTGTATATTCAAAGTTTCCGGCTCAGACATCATACTTCTTTCCAATTAACAGTTGAACTTACTGTCATGTTGAATTTGCTTTTGTGCAACTTTATTCTTGTCATTCACTTTCTGTATATAAATCGATCGTTTACCATGTAATATGCTCAATTTTTTCAACAAGTTTTTTATTCTGTCCTAAAGTCCTTCGCTGTCTCCCATACTATTTTGTATTCCTCATAAAGCAATATTCGTGTGTCTCAGTTGCACTCACTTAGTAAAAGTTTAAAAAGAGTGAGAGAGGGGGGGGGGAGGGGGGGAGGGGGGGAAATCGTATTACGAGTATATTGATATCTGTCGGTGAGAATCGGTACATTGTGACTACAGAAGTAGTGAGTTGTTTACAAGGAAATGGTGTGCGTGTAGCACTGTAGCACAACCCATACTGACTACTTTCCGTGTATAGCGTGGACTGGGAGTTAAGGCAGGTATCAAAGGGATTCTTATCACAAACTGTCAAGAAATAATGTGAAACTACGAGACTGGTCATTGAAGAGATGATTTTGCTATGCGAACTGCTTTCAATGCGTGACGTTAGCTGTGAAGTATACAATTACTGAAATGCTTATTTGAAAGCTACGAAGTTCCGATAGTGCTGCAGATGATTCACTAGAGAACTGCTTCTGAGACCGAGCACGTCCTGTGAATTAGGCGTATAAATTTTTGGTAGTGCTTCTAGTCAAAGACTAATATCTTAGAAAATAGTAAAAGCTGCAAAAATGAAGCAATGGTGAGAAACGTTTACTAACTAAAGTTGGCTGACAGATTTTCAGATACTACTTTAATTTAAAACGTCATGTCTTGCTTTTAAGATATTACGGACGTGGTAATCTTCGGTAGAAGTAATATTACAGTCGATCCTGTTTCATTTCTAAATAAAAATTATGAGCGTATGGCATTGGTGGCCGGGAGACCCCTCGCGGTGCGGTTCGGCCGCCGCTCCACAGGTTCTTTAACGCCACTTCGGCGACTTACGAGTGAATGAGGATGAAATGATGATGGAAGACACACAACACCCAGTCATCTCGAGGCAGAGAAAATCCCTGACCCCGCCAGGAAGCGAACCTGGGACCCCACCCGCGGGATGCAAGAACGCTACCGCAAGACCACGAACCGCGGACTTCATTTCTAAATAAGCTCACCGGACGAAAAAAGTTGTTGGCCCTAGAGATATCGTTACGGGCATCATTTAACACGTGTAATTCCTTTTCTGGGCTTGATAACAGACTGTATTCGGTTTGAAAGTTACTCCGCAACGTTTCGCAGGGAGGTCGCATCCAGGTTTAACCACTCGCTGAGGATCTGATCGCACAAATACACCAAATTGTGGGGATCTGATGTCAGCGTTTTATCCGTTGTTCCAACTTCAATCGAGATCTGATGGGGTGGGAAGTGTTCAGAAAGTGAGTCACATATCCTTCCAGCCCGAACGAATTTGATGTCTTCGCATTTATGTGCCTGGATGAGCCACGGCCTCTTGCGAGGTCACCGACTCTACACGTTCACTGCATACACTTCCTTCGCAATATTTTCTCGCTAACATGTTAGGATGAACCTTCATTCACTGCCTGCTGCAATTCCTGTCGACATTGGTAGCGATTTTGATTCACATACGTGAAACATGTCTCCGCTTCCTCTAAGCTGGAATCTTTTTCTGACCACAATGCTGACGTCGTGTTTCGTGACCACGTATGCAACATCACTGCTTGTGGCCACGTTGAATAGTCTGCCACGAAATAGCAACGCATCCAGCAGCTTCACACAACGTATGGCCATGGGCACGGCCCAACACGACTGCGCCTTTTGTCATTTTGTCACATCCTTACGTTTACCCATGTTCACGTACGACGTCCGATTGAAACATAAATGTTTCGCTGATCGCTACTGCATCTGCTCAGGCAGAGGCAGTGCGCACGAGGGTCAGCACTTTACTCGATGGCTGCGTCATCTGTGAAAGCCTAACGATTCTTCTGTGCATGCGCCCTGGGGTGACCGATTTTTCGAATTCTTCGTACAGCGGCCTTATGTACTATTTCAAATTTTTTCACCCTTTCTGCCTCTTTATCGATCTCTCTTCAGGTCATGAAGTTTTACAATTTATTGACCCTATTAGTTCAGCCGGAAGTCATACCTTTAACTGATTTCCCGGTAAATACATTGCACTATCGGAGACTATACAACATGCTAGAGAGTCACGCATTCGAAAAAAAGAGTTCCTTTCAAAATTCCTTTCAGTTCGTTCCTTTTTTGTTTCATTTTTCTCTAGGTTGTTGAACTGTAACTCGTATCCTTTGATATTCAAAGTAATATTTTTCCAGTCTATTGCCTGGTGATTTTTTGAAATCTTTGTCAGCTACGATGTTTTCAAGTCTTGAAACTTGTCTCGATGCCATCTTTGTTCAGCATTACGAATCATTATTTTCCGTCTTTTAGGAGAGAACCATGGGTTATTTGGACCGATAGCTGATTACAGCAGAGCATGTATCACGAAATGGTATTCCGCGTCTTTAGAGGTTATTCTGTGTTACTCCTTACGACACAACGACCAGTCGGAAAGCTACAATAAATACATGTGCGTACTTGAATTGACAGCGAACAGGTATCTCGATCCAAGGGTATAAACGAATTAAACAGAATAGTATGATTCCGAAAGATGTCTCCAATGAAATCTGTCTTCTTTATAGAGTCCACTAACGCATGATGCTATAACAATAGTGCTCAACAGAGAGCGTGCTGGTACAACTCCTGAATATACGGAACACGTCACATGAATAATACCTAACCAGTTGGTAACTAATTTCACAGCAAAAAAAATTGTTCAAATGGCTCTGAGCACTATGGGACTTAACATCTATGGTCATCAGTCCCCTAGAACTTAGAACTACTTAAACCTAACTAACCTAAGGACAGCACACAACACCCAGCCATCACGAGGCAGAGAAAATCCCTGACCCCGCCGGGAATCGAACTCGGGAACCCGGGCGTGGGAAGCGAGAACGCTACCGCACGACCACGAGATGCGGGCATTTTCACAGCACTACAGAGGATTAAATCCCAAGTATGTCAACAATATCTAATACGAAGAGAGTAAATGTCATTTAGAGGCCAAACATAGGTCTTACCTGGCCCCAGGAAAGGCATTTGTATGCGTGAAGGAGAGGGGGAGGGGTATGACTACATAGCTTTCTTGTTTGTACTTTTATAGAGAGGAGTAGGTGATGTAACGACACTCGGTTCGATCCTCGTGCATCTTTTCACATCATTCATTATCCCTAACTGCGTAAGCAAACACTAAACTACAACAATATTTACTACATGTAAAGCACCCTGCACAGTGGTACATGAATCGAAAACTTTGTGGAAATATTGTTTATTAGTTGCTTAAATCTTCTTCGGGTGCTCCAGTCCGGAATGATACATATAAAAGTTATTTCTCAACTCTAGTATATTCTATTATCCCAGTAATAATCACTGTTGTGAGTGCTGGTGTTCGATTAATTGCTCTATCTTTTAGGAGTATTATTCTTCATTTGTAACTATATACGTCGTTGTTTACACCTAATTTTAAATAATACGGAATAGACTCTATTTAGTATAGACTCTATTTAGTATTTTTTGAGATTTTCTGGTGGCATGGAAAGGAATACCTCGAACTGAAGAAAGCTTTTACGACCCTAAGCCATCTACCATTTTCAGTTGTAAGAGAATCAGTGATGAACAACGAAAAAGCTTTTCTTCCTTCTACTCAATAACCGTTACATGTTTTGCCCTGATACTGAACCGATACACCCTCTGTGTGGCAATGCAGGATGCTACAACGGTTTTCGAATAACATATTTTTTTTCTATTTGTGGGACAGGGACACAGCTGTCTTCCACGTCTCTAGCCTTGTACACTCTTGCACTGAACAAAACAGTGGAATTTCACTTTTTTTCTAAAGCAAACTTCTCGCTTAGTAATTCACTCACACAACGTCCCCCAGAGCAACAAAGGTGAAATGAAATAAAAAAAAAAGAGCTTTTCGGTTTTATTACCTGGTGGAGAGCGTGGGCCACTCGTGAATGAAGCCGGAATTCCAATAACACGGTGTGCCCCGGCTGCCTGTAGAATCACAAAGGCTCGATGGTCCAACGACCCAGGGCTAAAGCCACAAGAATGCGCCCCCGTGAAAAATTACCAGCGGTGACGCTGCACCGGTTTTCTATCCTCAATTATTGGCTGTTCTGCAAAAAGTTAAATCTCTGGTCTAGAAGTTGAATGTAGGTCAAATGTTTTGGTGTAGGAATCGACTATGAGACACTATGTGCAATTATTCTTGTCTTCGTGTGAGAAGTCAAGTAGGTTGTGATGATCAGAAAAGGACATGGTATGGATTTGAAGCTGTATCTCAAATATTACAATATGAGGCGAGCTGAATCTGCCTTTGAAAGAAAGACAATATAAGTATTATTAGTAACGAGCTCTTTAAACGATTCCAAGAACTAATGGATTGACGACGTAGGCTTTATCAAAGATAAGATAATAACTTTGTTGGAGAAAGATTCGGGACAGATTCAGCTGTGAACCAACCCAGAGCCCGAATCAAATTTCAGTCAGGGCAGCTGAAGAGGACTGATTGTTTCTCATCACTAGTTCCGAGTTTCAATTATGAGTTGAACTGGGAACTCTTGCAAAAAAATATAATGCAGTTCGTCAGTAAAAAAAAATATTGCTTGATATTATTTTTATTGGACTTAGGCAAGTGATCAATGGAGATCAATCGTTCTTCCTTTTTTAGCTATTTCGTGAAAGGAATGATTTAAACACAGACTAATTTCGATTAGATCAGTTTAGAGACTTTTTTTATGTCTAAGACCAATTTTAGTTTACATGATGTAAATTCTGCAGAATAGAGTATTTTGTAGTTTGTGGATCATGAAAAAACTCAATGATTTGCCAAAATGAATCAAAAATAAAAATGCAGGAATTGAACTTGGGGAGGAAGAGAGGTATTTGTCTACATGATGCTGTAGAACAAGTAGACGATTCAGAACGTTCCTGGATATATAAAGTAATAACATGCACGAGAATGGAAGAGGGGGCTGAGACCCATGAGTAGACGACCCTTAGAAAAAGTAGAGGCCAGGTAGGCACTTCATAGTACTTTTTGACCTAGATAAAACGTTGTACAACTTAAAATTGTACAAGAAATTTAGGATTCTCTGACAGACAGGCATAAGCTACTAATACTGAAGAGTAATATGCAATACGAACACGGACCCAGTAGAAACAGTAAGAGGTGAAAACGAAAAAAGAATTACTCGAATGAAAAAGGGTGCAGGACAAGGCCATGTACTTTCTATCTGCGGTTCAAATCATGTATTCAAGAAGCAATAACAGATACGAATGATTTTTCAGGTTTAGGATTAAAAAGTCTGTTCGAAATGATATCAATGATAGGATTTGATGATGACAGCATTATCGTCAGTGAAAGTTTCGTTAACTGGAATTTTTAAGTCTGATGAGAACAGATCATGGGTTGATTGTAAATCAATGAGGCTAAAGTAAAGAACAGTAAAGAACAGCAGTGGCTATAAACTTAACATCAAACCGAAGTATCGCTAAGCAGGAGAAGTGAACAAATTATGCAACCTAAGAAGTAAAATCACGCATGTCAGACGAAGCAATGGATATAAGAAGTAGGCTTGTACAAACAAAGAGGATACACATCACTAAAAGGAGCTTCAACTTGAGGAAGAAATTTCTGAGGATGCATGATTAGAGCGCCACATTGTATGCAAATCGTAGACTGTGAGGAAGCCATGAAAAAAAGGCAGTCATAGCTTTTGAGACGTAGACAGACAACAGATCAGAAAATAAAAGAACACTAACCACGCTTCAGGTATGGTGAGACTTGTTTATAAAATGAGCTTCGTCCAATAACACCTATACAAAACAACATACTATTCATAAATTTAGAATTCTCTTCTCCAGTGCAATAGAGCCTAGAGTAAAAGAACATAGTCAGAAAATGTATTAATTTAAATACTGACAGCTGTAATTAGATAGGCAGCATATACTACTTCATACTGCTACATCTCGATGACCATAAACAATTAAAGGTAAATTCGTGAAGAGAACGATAAATGTGCGACAGTCGTTTAGGTGTTTTGGTTTACAGCGATATTATATTATATTATGGAACAACAACTTCGTTCCGAATTCAATGCCGTGATGAGAAGTTAATTTAAATGTTTTACTAATATTTATATATTATGTAAGTACGAGTTTGACGATGGATTGTTGACATATTACCATCTCCTGCTCTTTTTGCGTACGAATATGTGCCTAAATCGCTATACTGTATCCGTAAAATCACGGCTTTCTCGAATCTAACTGCAAAAAGAAGTGTTGAATCATGCACGATCTTTGGTGATAAACACGTCTCTTTTTCATGAGGCCACCTAGCATCGCTTCACGTTATTTTCCAACCTATAAAAAATTAATGTTAGTAGAAAACACAGTATATTAGACTGAACCAAATAAATGACACTTTTAATTAAAATGTAATGGAAAATAGATACATACAGCCATAACTGCAATAAAAGTATCGTAAATGGTCAGAGAATCATATTCCGTGTGCCTTTCTTTTAGCTCCTCTGTCCTGTTATTTCAGTTTTAAAACCATGTAAAGCTCGTTTTGCCCTTACCCGTTGTCTTAGGGCTTGTGAGATAGATTCATTGTGTGATCAGCGCGAGAGAGTAGGGAGTGAGTACGTGTCATTTTATTAGCTTTTCTCCTCATTGTATGATAACAAATTCGTAATTTTATCCGGATTTGTTTCTTTTAATGTGCGCAAGGGCGCTGATAACCTCGTCGTTAAGCGCCCGACAGTTTCAAACACACACACACACACACACACACACACACACACACACACACACACACACAAACACACAACACCGAATTGTCAGTGAACGCAATAGTTCGTCAGCGCAACATTATTGTAATCATAAAGCTTCACATTTCAGAAACAACAGACCTGAAAAAAAAAAGATACCACTTGTAAGACCAGGGCAATACTGGGCCCTCAGCTACTCTCAAATTCCAGTAGAAAGGCTGTGGGTACAGGATTAATGGCGAAGAATAAATAGTATCTGCATCGCTCAGCCCACCTCAACAGAGTCCAGCATACTACTGTCAGGGAGCCTAGCTGTGCGGGACGCGGCCTCACTTTCCGATACGAAAGGTCCCAAGGCGTTCCACAAGGTTTCTGGTCCACTCTGAAACTTAACACTGGAAACCCTAAAAACCCTGGGTGAGGAAAATGTGGCTTCCGGATTTACAGAATATTCTTCGTGAGAACAATGCATAAATCTTCATTACATTTCATAAATACTAGATAGGGTTACAAAATATGCAGGAATATTGAAAATTACGTAACAGAAGGTTGAAAGACTGTGCAGGAAGAAACGATTTATACTCATCCATGCTACACATTTCTGTTCAGTATGCAAGCTGTACTGATTACAATGTATCATAACATTGATAGTTCCCGCTGAGATACGCCGGACAAGTGGAGATATATGTGATGATTTTGTGGTACAGATATTGACTTAATGTAGTGAAAATGTTTTTTTTTTTTTTAATTTGTTTCATGACCCACGATCGAGCTCGGCAAGGTGTTCTATCGCTGCTCTGACGGCGCATCAGTGGCTGTACCGGGAGTTATTGTAATCCAACCGACGACTAGTGGGCGGCAGACGACCTGGAAAATGTTGTCCAGACTGAATTTAAAAGTTAAAAATGTCTTGGTAATAAATGAATATAAAATTTTATTCACTTCTGCATCTGATGTCCGACAGTTGACATTAAAAATCTGTAATAAATCGGATCTGTGCGTGTTGGTGATTGACTGTACGTAACGAGTTCAGAGACAGCATTAAGATATTTCCCAGTAGCGAGAATTAGTTGATACGACAATCTTTAATTCTGAGACATTCAAGCTGCATGAAGTTTGACCAGGTAGCGAAATGATAATTAAATGGACACTCTAGCTGCAAAAAAGGCGTTGATGTACTTCATTGGGGACATGTTGAAAATCAGTGTCCCCGACCGGGACTTGAACTCGAGAACTCCTGTTCACATGACAAGCGCACTATCCATCTGAGCCATCGCGGGCACAGACGATAGTGCGCCTGCAGGAACTTACCCCTTGCACGCTCCCCGTGAGATCCACATTCCCACATGTCCACACCACTACATACGTAGTGACCTAATAGATGTTTGCCCATCATACTCATTACTCGTGGCAGATTAATCTACCAAGTCCCGTACGAGTTCGGGCATAGCATGTGCGTTCGCAGAAGAAGGTCAATGGCCGGGAAGCCATATTTTAACTATATATGACGGTAGTATCTGTTCCCGAAAGAACAGTTACCGTGGATGACCATGCAGCTTTGCTAGAAATGAAATGATAATTAAATGGATACCCTAGCTGCAAACAGGCGCACTACGTATGTAGTGGTGTGGACATGTTGGGAATGTGGATCTCACGGGGAGTGTGCAAGGGATAAGTCCCTGCAGACGGACTATTCTTTGTGCCCGCGGTGACTAAGATGGATAGAGCGTCTGCCATGTAAGCAGGAGTTCCCGGGTTCGAGTCCCGGTCGGGGCACACATTTTCAACATGTCACCAATGAAGTACATCAACGCCTGTTTGCAGCTAGGGTGTCCATTTAATTATCATTTCATTTCTAGCAAAGCTGCATGGTCATCCACGGTAACTGTTCTTTCGGGAACAGATACTACCGTCATATATAGTTAACCAGGTAACCTTAAGTGACTATTCTTGTAGCTTAGAGTAAGTTACTAGAAGCCTAAATTGACAGTTAACTGACAAGATTTGTTGTTACTCCTAGAATACAATTTTCTGAGACTTGATACAGCGAAGATTTATACTCTTGTGAAACTTCTAGAACTCATAATGCTTGTTTAACCAGCTTAACAGTGACCTGATTGTTAGAGAACATTCAAAGAATGATCATAAGCCTACCATGAATGTGAATTCAGTGCTTGTGAATTACGCCGAATGAGGCGAACAAAATGACTAATGGCACTTAGGCGTTGTTGAAGAACTTCTACGATCTAACCAACTTTTGGTAGAATGCTGGTGCCTTCAATGTCAGTTAGAAATAATATCGGGGTGACATTTAAACATGCATTATTCCGACTATCAAGAAGAGTATTCAGAATGAGATTTTCACTCTGCAGCGGAGTGTGCACTGATATGAAACTTCCTGGCAGATTAAAACTGTGTGCCCGACCGAGACTCGAACACGGGAACTTTGCCTTTCGCGGGCAAGTACTCTACCATCTGAGGTACCGAAGCACGACTGAGGCCTGCTCCTCACAGCTTTACTTCTGCCAGCACCTCGTCTCCTACCCTCCAAACTTTACAGAAGCTAGTTCTGCAAGCTTCGCAGGAGAGCTTCTGTAAAGTTTGGAAGGTAGGAGACGAGGTACTGGCAGAAGTAAAGCTGTGGGGACCGGGCGTGAGTCGTGCTTCGGTAGCTCAGATGGTAGAGCACTTGCCCGCGAAAGGCAAAGTTCCCGCGTTCGAGTCTCGGTCGGGCACACAGTTATAATCTTCCAGGAAGTTTCAAGAAGAGTATTTTCTGTGACTGCGATCCATAGCTGGCGTGATTACCAAATCTATATTGAAAAGTTTGCAGTTAATCATACCATTAGAAGTGTGTTATTTAAACGCCAACGCACTCAAAAAAACTCATACTTTCATTACATAAGAGCATGAAACAGAACACTGACTCCAGATACTATGGTGTTGTTCAAACATCGACACAGGAAATCTTTCTTTGTTTCATAATACCGAAAATTTTTTTCCCAGGAACGTAATTCGACATTATCCGTCCAAAACGTACATGATTCTACTCCTGGTTAGTGAGAAGGATCAGCTATAGAAGAAGCATATTTAAAGGGGAGCAGATTTGCCTTACGGGCTATAGATACTATTGGGGGTTCGTCTGATCCCTGCTCATTCTAATATCTGCACCTGCAGCGTAGCGACATACGGTCACCCCAGCAACTATGCGAGAAATAAGTGCTTATCCATTAATTCGCAGGTAGCCTGTAGCTGAAGTCTGGAGGGGAGGGACAGTGCAGAGCTTCAAACGGCGTCGACTGCATTTGCACTGCAGGACATTAAAATTGCTGGGAGGGTACAAATAGGGAAATTCTACTTATTGCACATTTATAATAGTGTAAGAAGAATCCATGATTAAATCTGTGGGTGATCTGAGGGTGTACAGCGGTCCAAAATTTAATACACTGAGGCAGGCATCGAATCCTACTGATCTTGCGTGATCTTTCATGATGCTTCAGCTACTTGACAGAGTACATTAAAAGTACTGGATGTCGAGTGTTGATGTGTCGGTCTGTCGGAAACCCATGTGGAGATTTTTATAATTCGTGAAAAATGTGAAATACGGGTTCGCCAGGACAACAGTAGAATAGCCTCTGTGACGTTCTGAGATGCTGTTGAAATGTAATGTCACGAGGACCGCGAAGATAAGACACAGACGGCGGCCTAAAATTGTCAGACAAGTATCGGCTGATGTCCATATGAGTGGCTATAAGAGCGAGAAGTGATGCTTCTCTGTTCCCAGTGGCTCGCTGTAACATCACACCACGTGCTGAGATCCTCTTCCCTACGACGAATGCTAGCTGGCAACGTTCATTAACCTCGGAGCCTAAACTCAGATACATCATGGGCTCATACGCAGAGCCGAGTCACACTTGAAAAGACAACGTGGTCACTCTCTTGAAACTGTTTAGACGCACCACCGTAGGCACACCCCCGTGTGCAGCCACGCCAAGCGGCCGCCCTGATGTTACTCGCTGGCGCTGCAGATATCATACTGTGCATATTGATACTTGTCCTCCTGGAAATAGGCCCATTTCCATACTAGACATAGTTGTAAAATACAGAAGGGCCAAATGAACAATGTAGATGTCCACTCGTCCGTCTGTTGAGGTTCAACATGGCGCTGAATACGCTCCTTTGCAGTCCATCCATTTCATATACGAATGACACTAGTGACATAGCGACCAACGCGGGCAGGAATAATGCTGAATGATAAACCACGTGAGCGTATTGTTATGTTCCTGGCTGTCCCTTGGTAGTATCAATAATTACTTCCCTGGAGAGTCATATTGTCAAACTTTGTAATTTTACCCTCCATACCGTTTAAAGAGTCCAGTGGCGGAGTACTGGTTCCCAACTACATTTGCAGTATTTAAAGAAGTAAGTAAAACCTTTTACTGTGGAAGTCGTGTATTCTATCCCCAGCTCGTAGTCTAATTGCTACAGTTGCTGCTTCGGGATCAAGGGGTCGTGGGTTCGCTTCCCCACCGGATTAGGGAATTATCTCAGCCCGGGGACTGGGTGTTTATGTTCCCCTAATCATTTCATCATCATCATCATCATCATCATCATCCGTGACAGTGACTAGATTGGATTGCGCAAAAATTGGGACTTTATACGGGCGCTAATGACCATGCAGTTGAGCGCCACATAAACCAAACATCATCATTGTGTATTCTACACCAGCGACGAAGGCACGGTATCAGTGAGCAGTGAGTTAACTAAGATTTGAACATTCCCAACTCGTGTTTCGTCTCGCAAGTAAATGACCTACCCTGACGCGAAAAACATGGACTGGATCGATCTCTGGTATATCGTATCGCTGAATCATATTCCCTGCCGCCCCCCCCCCCCCCCCCCAGTATAATAATTCAGTGTATTTTCTCCACCTATCTGCTCTATCCGCAGCGTTTAACAAAGGAATTCCTATTGTAATCCTACTGTTAGCACCCCCTTGCTTCCAATTTCACCGAAGGCTGTTTTCACTTTTCAGTATGCTGAGTCATTCCTTCCGATTATCAGTTCTTTTCCAATTTCTTCACTCCATTCATGCAGCCATTTCCTCTTGGCTGATGCACACTTCATTCCTAAGCGATTTATATTACAGTATTCTTGCCTTTCCTTGATTTATGACTCAAGGTTTCTTCACAGTCACCGTCCTCGTAGCTATACTTGTCTGCCCAACACGTGTGGCTGCCTTTTTTTAGAGAAATCCAATCCTCTTCTACTGAACTGCCAGCGTTGCTATCCTTTATTGCAGTATCTACATCCTTAGCGAACTTCAAACGCATCTCATCATTCCTCAGGACTTCAGCAGCCCACTTCATTCCACACTCTTCCGAACGATTCACTTCAGCATCAGACTGCTTTTCAACGTCACTAAACTATGATCTGATGGGTAAGCCTTACAATCCAGTATCTGATTTCGGGATCTCTAGTTGACAATGATTAATTGTGCTGGAATCTTCCTATGTGTCCGGGTATCTTATAATTATACCTCCTCCTCTTGTGATTCTTTAAGAGAGTATTATCTATTACCATCTGAAATCCATTACAGAAAGTGAGTCTATATCCTCTAACATTCCCACTGCCAAGCCCACTTCCTCCCGTAACTCTTTCATTTACTGCTTCCCCTATAGCCACGTTCCAAAGCCCATGTTTATTATATTTTGGTGTCAGTTTACATACTGCTCCCTTCACTGTCACCCACTATATCTAGATTAATCGTTTCCATTTCCATTGCCCTTTCCATATTTTCTAGTTTTCCTACTGCATTCCAATTTCTGACATTCTTCACTCCGACTCGTACAAGGGGATGACGTATCTCATGAAGTGAGAGAAGAAGAAACTGGAGTCGATATGGAAGAGACACATGTTCGATTACCAGAGCCACAATTCAAAAGGCCTCTGGAAGGACTGAGGTCGAATAAGGCAAATGGGATAGATAACATTACATCGGAACTTCTAAAATCGTCGGGTAAATGGCAGGCAAACGACTAACGAAGTCAGTGTGTAGAGTCAATGAGACAGGTGACGCACTCTCAGACTTACGGAGAAATACCATTCTCACAATTCTGAAAATAGCGAAGACAGATAAGTACGTAAACTGTCGCACAATCAACTTAACAGCTCATGCGTCCAAGCTGCTGACGAGAATAATGTGCAGGAGGACGCAAAAGAAAAGTGAGGCTCTACTAGGTGACCATCAGTCTGGCTTTAGCAAAAGTAAAGGCACCAGAGGGGCAGTTGAGACACTGCGCTTAATAGTGAAAGTGAGACTGAAGGATAAGTGAGACATGCCTATAGTAATTGGTCTAGAAAAAGCAGTCGATAATTTATGATTGTAATATTCTGAGAGAAGTTGGAGCAAGCTCCAGGAAAAGAAGGCTGATATACAATACGTACAAGAACGAAGATGGATCAACAAGACTGGAAGACAGAGAACGAAGTGCTCAGATTGAAAGGGTATAAGACATTGACGCAGTCTTTCTACCCAACAGTTCAATCTACACACTGAAGAAACAAAAACGGAAATAAAGGAAAGATTTAGGACTGGAACTAAAATTCAAGATGAAAAGATATCAATAATAATTTTCGCTAATGGCATTGTTATCCTTAGTGAAGGTGAACCAGGGTTATAGTATCTGTTGAATGGAATGGTCTAATAGTTACAAAACATGGAATGAGAAAAAACCGTAAACTGGAAAAGCAATGAGGCGTAGCAGAAATGAGAACAGCGAGAAACTTACCGTGAGGATTGGTGATCACGATGCAGATGAAGTTAAGGAATTTTGTTACTAAGGCGGTAAAGCAGAATAGGATAGAGATGAATTTAATATTAAAATTAGTGGTCGTGAAGTAGACGAAGTTAAGGAATTTTGCTACTTTGAAAGCAAAGTAAAGCATAACGAACGGAGGAAGGAGGTCTTAAAAAGGAAAATAGTCTAGCCACAGGACATTCCTAGCCATGAGAACTCTACTGGTATCTAACGTAGGCCTTTATTTAAGGAACAAATTTCTGAGAATGTGCATTTGGTGTACAACATTATATGTCACATAATCATGGAATGTGGGAAAAGCGGAATGAGAAGCGGTGGTACGGAAGAATGTTGGGAAGTAGATGGACAAATAAGGCAAGGGATGAGGAGGCTTCCCGCAGAATCAGTCTAGAATAAAACATGGTAAATACTGAAAAGTCGAAGATACTGGATGATAAGACATGAGTTAAGACATAAGAGAAAATGTCTCTATGGTGCTAGAGAGAGCTGTAGGGGGTAAAAACTGCAGAGGAAGACAGAGGATGGAATGTACCCAGCAAATAATTGAGAACCTAGGTTGATAGAGCTACTCCGAGATGAAAATTGCAGGCGATCATTGCGGTAGTTTGATGAACAGCCACTGGTCGGCATTGCTTCATGTCAACACAACTCATGCTGAAGTGGTGTGACGTCAAAGCCATATGCTTCGCTGAGGGGCCAGCTGTTTGAACATTAGTGTATTACACCGCAGCGACCTCTCGGTCAATTAAAGCCTTGAAGCTTAACTGACTGGCAGTAGACACTCTGATACGCAGGAGATGCAAACAGTGTTAATTGAATACAGTGACAGCAGTTTATGAATTTGTTATTATGGCTTGGCACTTATTAATCAGTCATGTAATTGTCATTGCTGATTCTTAACGTAATTGCCCATGTTGATTTCTTAATGCAATCCTAGGTCAGAATTGCATCTACTGTATATTTTTTAAATAAATTTATTCCTGTATCATTAGATCGTGCTTTTGTCTGGTGTACTTCTCTGCAATGATTAATGGCCTTGAAATGACTGCGTTGCAGCTTGATTTGCTGTGCTGTTTCGTATACTCTAGAAGGGAGCTACAGTGATTCTCTTTTTCAGTTATATTTTTCTTCTCGTGTGACTACTCATATGACTTGTTTGTAGTTCATGATGTCGGAAAACGAGGTCATCACAGCCCGGTTATATCCGTAAGTCCCTTGTATTTAACGTTTTGAGATGGTCGAAGGTGATATCGATGTAGCACAAATGAAATAAAAAAAAAAAAAATAAGTCCACGGTGAGCATTCTGTTTGAATAGAGGAGGTATGAATGTAAAAACAACAGGTTCTGAGTTCGTATAACTGACGTGTCACTACAAAATGCTTGCATAAGCTTTGTGGAGATGGGCAAATAGGTAAGCAAGAAGCGATCGCCTGTTGGGAACTTTAAGCAAGAGGTCAGGCAGAGACGAAAAATGAAGTGAAATCATTATTCTACGACGAAAGTCTAGCAGCAGGCAACACAGTAGGCATACTTTTCTTCCTTAGTATCGAGAATTTTATAAATTTTATCCAAACGAAGATGGTACTTGGTAAATTAAAATCAGACAGAAGTGTATGACGTGTTCAGAATTATAATAAGAATTTTTGAGTTAGCACTCGTCCGTTAGAAAGATGGATATGTGGAACAGTTTAAATCAAGGCAGAAGATGTGGTAGAGGACGTAACCGAAATTTAAAGGGTGTCTTGCAAGATTGTTACGAAAGGAATTTGTAATTGGATTAACCGATCAAAATGAAGGAGATAGTGTATTTGATCATATGTAAACTGCCGGTAGCAGTCCAGGAAAACTTTCTGACGATCCCCAAAGAATATATGGAACTAATAAAAGTCTGTTCTGGGACAACTAGTATAACCAAGTAGAAATGAAGACTCACGAGACGATATATTGCTGTCAGGAAATGGCGAGAGGAATGCTGGTAGGCAATCTCGTAATGATACAGGATATTATGGCAGGCATTGGAAACAAGATGACTACAGAAGATTAGAACGCAGTATGCAATTTCGCGGATGTTACCACGAACAATGCAGTATCTACGACCGACACAACACAAAGTGTGTATCAAAAAGTTGAGTCAGCTGACAGTAGGCGGAAAGTAAACAACGACTTTGTCATGCTGCTGCTTGATGCTACAGAGAGTCACATTTCTGATGTGGTCCGACCGGAAATAGGTTACGCAAAACCAATGAGTTTTTCAACATGCAAGATAGACAGTACGACTTATCTAAATTACGATTTTGTGCAGAAAAATGGTGAAGAGCGTAACTAAATTGTGCAGTCTTTGACAGAAGCAGACATCTTTGGAAATGAGGAAGATGTCTTGGAGGACGCAGGCGCTTAGGTTAATTCTGTTACAAAAACTGTATGCGAAGTAGTTAGAACAGGGAACAAAGATACAGTGAGTACAATTCACGTTACATGTGCTTCTTTGGGTGTAAAAATCAAGATAATTAAGGAATAATCTTAGTTACTGTGAGGTTAGATGTGAAGACTATGATGTATCGGCACTTGTGATGTCAGGGTCCTTAAAACTAGGTGTTGAGAGGTTGACGGAGCAGAAAGCTCGTCTGAGTTTTAGAAAAGGTTTTATAGAAGTTCAGAAGGCAGGGAAAGATGTCCTAATTGATTTTAAATGGAGTATTAATGTTAGGCAGGTAGTAGGAGTAACTGAGATGTGTTGTTTATTGCAATTAGCATTGCATATTATCGCAAAGAGGATTTGGCACCATTATGCAAGAAGAAATGGAGACGGGATGCCGAGGTAGACACAGGATACCGTGAACTTACAGTGAAGCAAAAGCGCAAGTCCCTCGCACAGCAAAACCGAAAGGAAATAAATGATGCAACAGATATTCTGAGAAGATATAATCACATCCCTCGAGTGAACCAAAAGTGGCAGAGACACCACAGTCTAGCTGCCAATTAGAGAACATGAGCTATTTATTGTAAGGTAATATCCAGTAGCGCAGTCGAAATGTCAAGCAGTAAAAGATATTCAGAAGGGTCGATCAACCGGTATAATAAGTTGTTATTTGTATTAGACAAGCGAAATGAAGACACCATAACTATTCTGTATATATGACTGTTGAATCAGACGATAATTCCGTAGTGGGACAGACCCGAAAGCTTAGAAAAACTACTCCACAAGTTCCATGGAGCAAAAGTTTTCAGTACAATCGACCTGAGGTCAAGATACTGGCTAGCACAGTTGCACGAGGATTCCAGGCAGAACATGGCTTTTTTGTGTGGAGGAATGCAGCTACCAGTACTTTATATTATAATTTCGTTTCATCTCAGCATTCATGAGATCACTGGACAATGTTGTGAATGAATAGTTAATCAGAAAGGTAACCATGTATTTATTCACTGTTTTAAACACAACTCCATCATATGAAGAACATGTGAAGATAATTGGAAAAGTACTCATGCTTTTTAAAAGAAAAGTAGATTTAAAGACTAACAAATTTGGAAAGAAAGAAATTAGGCTTTTGGTACATGTTACTGATTCCCCGGAAAACTGGAAGACGCAAAATTACAAGCAGTTCAGAAGAGTTAAGAAAATTCTAACACCTCTCAAGAAACCTCTTAGAGGATATGTCAGTTATGTGGATGTTATAGGGAGTTCATTAGTAGTCAATCACTTAACAAATGGTTCAAATGGCTCTCAGCACTATGGGACTTAACTTCTGAAGTCATCAGGCCCCTAGAACTTAGAACTACTTAACCTAACTAACCTAAGGACATCACACACAGCCATGCCCGAGGCAGGATTCGAACCTGCGACCGTTGCGGTCGCGCGGTTACAGACTGAAGCGCCTAGAACCGCTCGGCCATTCCGGCCGGCTAATCACTTAACAACCCTGACTTGTTGAAACAACAAGGCTTTAGGGAAATGAACTGTGGAATGCCAGTGGGCATTGAAGAGATTAAGCGACAGCTGTGTAATACGCAATTACTTCCATACTCAGACTTGAATAAAGAGATTTAAATGCTCTGTGTTCAGATTTTTAGATTGGGTGTACATCTATGTCAACTGGAGAAGGCTGGTCATGATAGCATAAAAACCATCAAATTAACGAACAGGTCTGTGTCGATGTGCAAGTCGCAATCTACCAATCTACCATAATTGAGAGATGTGCCCTTACAATTTTGTGGGGATTCATAAAATTCACATTATTCATCAGTAAGATTTATTAATGTTGTACTGTACTATAAGACATTGTCTTTTCTACTTCACAGAAAATTACATCACAACAGCGTTAGCAGATGATCATTCACATTGCATGAATAACATTTTAGTATTATTTATTTACTAATAAGTCAAACACCATACCAGAAGGACGTTCAAGGATGACATTTGGTACAGAATTCGCTAACATAAACAGTCCACAAGGAAAGGAATTGAGTATTTATGTGATAAAGGAAATATCATACAGATCATACACGATGGTATTGCTTAAGAATTTGTGAAGGGAGCAAAACAGGATTCCAGAATTGAAGTCTGTTAAGTGCAATACAGTTATGCTGAGGAAGATAAGTTTGAAAAGTAGTATTTTATTTATTAAAATATTTTTAATCAGTGGGTGAATGACTCAACACAAGATTGTAGATGGAATTAAAAACCTGATATGGTATATTAACTTCAGTAATGCTAATTTTGGCACAGACAAATGTTTAGTGAACCTCAAATGTAAGTATTTATTTTTTGGAGTGATGGAAAGATTTGTCAGACTCTTCTACAAATGCGATAAATGACTGAAGACAAGAGCAGCAACTGTTAGGCACCAAAGGCCTATGTACACATTAATCAAGAAAGACATCAAGAATATGATGCCCATTGATTTAGTTTATCCTTTCCCAAGGCGCCATCGGAATTTCGTACAACTGTTGATGGTACTACAGGTGCGAAGTCTTACCTTCCAAGAATAGCAAATAGAAAAATTACCTCAGTGAAACTAGAAAACCATTACCTCACAAATACATGCAAGCCTAAACATATGTGACTGACAATGGCCCACAGTTTATTTTGGGAGAGTGGGAAGAGATGCTGCAGGGAAATTTATAGCAATTAATAACTAAATATAACCGGTCTTTAATGCCGGAGAGAGTCAGAAAAGCTGTGAACTACATCTGTCAAATGTACTGCTACAACGAACAAAGGAGATGGAAGGAATGTACAGTGGACTTTGAGGGAGTTGTAAATAGCATGCCACAGACCGAAATGGGATTCACACCATGTGAAATCATGATTAATCAGGCAGATGAGAGTATATTTTTGGAAATCTTAATTAATTCCTCAACCAGAGATCGAACATAAGATAAAATGTTAGATTTGAACATGGAAAAGTTAAGAGAGAAGACTCTGCAAAGAAAGAATGCTATGATAGAACAGTGTGGCCCATTAACATGAAATAGTGGTCGTAGTTTTAAGTAAAACTCATATACGTCCTATCACTTTGAGCAGCGTCGAAATACACATGAGCTGGTAAGAATGAAAACTGGTAAACGTGAGGGCCAATTCCATAGGAAGAACATTAAGGGCTATCATACCGAAAAAGCATAGTGACTACAGTGTTTACAGATTTTAGTTGTTTTCGTGTCATATATATCAGCAGTGTATGTGACTATGTCGTTAGTTAGTTTTGTGCACTAACGATTTCTGGATATCACGTAATAGCATATTAATATTTGTGTGACATGTTTGGTAAATATTCTTTTATGTGTTGCGAGTTGTATGCAACAATAAACCTGAAGTAGAGTGATACTGTGAGTAATGCTGATACGTTCTTTGATTGTAAATGATCTGACATTTTGCCTATAGTTTGTGTATATTTAATAAGATTTGATTAGTACGTGCATCCTGGTTTGAGGGAACGAGATTTCTGGAATTGCCATTTTGTAACTAATGTCTCATAATATTCTGGTTCTTGATCACTTTCCTCAGAGTGAGATTAATTACTGTTATAATTTGGTATAATAATACAAATAATGTGTATAGATTCATTAAATAATTTCAATAGCCTACATAATTTCTGTTGTTCTAATCTTAAAATTAGTTGAATACACTGTACTACTGAAACACATAACGTTATTATAAGGTGTGTAGGCTAGGAGTTCAGCATTCATAGGCCGTCGCTGTAATAGTTTCATTACACCCTGAACGGATTACTGCGGGGCGGATGTGCCGATCTGATAAGTGAACATTGCGACCATTGTATGCTGTAACAGCGGTTGCTTAGTCTTAAAATATGAGCGGTCTCCACTACAGAAAAGCAGCCCTCGTCACCGTGTAAAGAAACGCCCCGTGGTGTGTGTTGGGAGTAGTGAGCGTTTTTCTTGTCTGGATGACCAAGATGTGGGAGTGCATAATTTTCTTTTAGGTACTGGCTTTGACGAATAACATGAATGCGTCCTTTGTAGCTGTGATGTAACTGTACTTTCCATTTCAGGGACTAATTTAATACTATATATTGTTGTGTAGGGTAGGTGGAGGTAAATGTACCTTCGTGGTGCAAGAGTGCGCATCAAGCTTTTTAGCCCATAACGCAGAAGTTCACCACTCTACCACCAGACAGCACACACATTACCCTTTCCTCGCTGCTATTCTGGGACCTTGTAGCAGTCGGACGTTTACAGCTGGAGAAAATGCGGTATGTCACTTGTGTACGTTTTCTATATAAGATTTGAATATGTTTCACTGAATTTTAGGTGAACCTAAATCTATTTAAAGATTGGACGAATTCGGTAGCAGAACTGGTGGCTGTCAGCTTCCAAATCCACCTTCATCTCCGTGACTTTAGTCGTGTGTGTTATATGAAAATCGACGAAAAAGAAACCACCTGAATGGGTTAAAAGAAGCAGCTGCAAGGGGATAGAAGTTCGCTGTTCACAGTTTTACTACATCAAGAAATTGTTTGAGAACTTTGATCCTGTAGCGTCTATTTTGACTTATATGGTCCATTCTATCGTGTTCAGTCATATTTTGTTCTTATTTATTTACCTTAGATGCCTCGTTGTCCGCCTTAGGCAACTGAAATAAATTTTTCTTTTCTGTAGTTTTTCTTTTTTGGGAAGTGGTGTTTTCAAACAAAAATTTGGAAATTTGTGGTAAGGTATTACGGGACCAAACTGCTGAGGTCGTCGGTCCCTAAGCTTACACCCTATGTAATCTAACTTAAACTAACTTACGCTATGGACGACACGCACACCTATGCCCGAGAGAGGACTCGAACCTCCGACGGGTAGAGCCGCGTTGGACCGTGGCAAGACGCCTTAGACCGCGCGGCTGCCCAGCGCACCTTGTTCTTTTTTTTCTAAACAGGTCTACTTCTCACATAAACTAACAAATCTTCAATAAACGCATCTCTTTGTTTTCAGAAACCGACCGCGAACATCAACTGGACAGCCATTAACAGAGCAGTTCTACCACCAAGCTGTTGCTCTTTTCCAAAATGGAAGCTCAACAAGGCAATCCAAAGCCACCGGGTTTTACCAGAGGCTGCCTTGCCAAAATGTCTTGAAACTGACAAAAGTAATGAGCACCTTGGTCGATTCACAGAAACTTGCAGGAAGAATAAGCAAAGATGCAGCATTGCACGTCCCTCGATAAACTTTTTTCGGCCCTACTCTCTGTTCATTATGATATGTACTGTTTGAATTCGCAAAAAAAAAAAAAAAAGAAAACCATACCAATCATAGACTCCTACATGAAAAACGATTGCTGGTAGAGACTTCACACGTGAGTTTACGAAAAGAAAAAAAAAATGGTCTCTCAGAACGGCTCGGAAAACAGGCGTACCACGTATGACTCAGTTAAACAAATATTTTA
Source organism: Schistocerca nitens (assembly GCF_023898315.1). Lineage (NCBI taxonomy): Eukaryota > Metazoa > Arthropoda > Insecta > Orthoptera > Acrididae > Schistocerca > Schistocerca nitens. Next base: position 420,420,565 of record NC_064615.1, read on the forward strand.
ACAATCTGGAATTAGTCTTCAAGAAATATCGTTTTCCTCCAGGTCGTATTTACAGCATGGACAAGACTGGCGTTCAGACTGTCCCAATAAGCTGTGGGGAAATCAGTGGCTGCAGAACACGGCAAACTATCACTGTTGTCTGTTCCAGGAGTGCCGTGGACACCATGCCCCGCCCTTCTTCATTTTTGCACGGAATTGACGTAATCCCTGATAAATGAAGGTGGAACGGGATGTGATATGGCTGCATCCGATAAAGGTAACATGATCGCAGTATTGGTTATTACATGACCTAATCATTTCGAAAAGTTTAGAAATCCCACAGTTTACAAACCCATTTTATTAATACTGGCTAACCACTTCTTCCAAAGCCCGATGGTTATTTCCTTTGGCAAAGGTGACCACGTACACATACTTAGTTTGCAGCCCCTTAGCAGCCATAAGACACAGCCACTTGATCGCAACTTTTTCAGGCCTTTCAAGGCATTTGGCCTCACGGAAGTGGATTCGCGTAATGTGTGTCATGCCGGACAGATGTTGAGCCTGTATAAGTTAGAAGATCTGGTGAAAGTGGCATTTAAAAAGGCGGCTACTGTTGAAAATGCCGTCGCATGGTTAAAGGCCACGGGAATTTTTCCCCTCAATCGAAACCAGTTTCGAGATGCCGAACTTACGCTGTCAGAAGTGAACGATCAATATTTTGACGATGACTCTTACGAGTTCGATGAACGGCACATCACTGCCATTGGTGGAAATGAAGAGGTTGAGTCACCAAGGAACGAGGAAAACATTCTAGGAAACAAGGAGCACAATGGCGGAAATGATGAGAAGCAAGATCCACAATTAATTACTTCTGAACCAGGACGTTGAACCGTTACGTTAAGTGAGTCGTCTACATATCTTTCTTCGTCAAACTCTCCATTTGCTAATTGCCGTGCTAGTTCCTGTCCCAATATATCCTCCTTTCCTTCCTGTCCTACATCCGTTGCTCCCTTGGTATCCCCAGAGGAAATAATTCCACTTCCAGAAGTTCAAATAAAACGGAATCATAGGGAGGGGTCTTCGTCAGAATGGTTAACTTTGAACCTACATAAGGCAATCCTGGAGGTGCAGTTTGCTGAAAAGAAGAGGTTAAATCACAAGAAGAAGAGAAAACTCTTGTTAGACGCAGTAGAAAAAAATTGACATTTTCTACTGTTAAAACACTTTCAAAGAAATGAACTCTTCAGCCGTCTTCCTCGAAATCAGAGACAAAGACGTTTCTACATAACATCTCTACATAACATTATCTCTGACCTGGACATGGATTTTTCAGAGGACGAAGTTGTTGTAGAAGATAGCTCCATTGTAAGGGCAGGAGAATTCCCAGTTGTAGAAGTCTATGGGAAAACTAAAATTTCGTTTCGCCTTTACTTACTGAAAGTTTTTCATTGCTTCAGTCATGATAAAGATGGAGATTTCTTACACGCGCCTCCCGAACACGTCGAGTTTTCAGGGAAGAGACGAGGAATGTTACGTCGAAAATAAAGTCATTTGTAAAATCAAGACCAATTTATAAATGCTGTGGCAGATTTGCAAATACAGTTAGTTTTGTCTACGATCTGTCAGGCTTGGCAATATACTGAAATTGTAGTTCAAATGCAGGTTTGGGTAGGAAACCTCTAATCTTTCTGCGTTCCCCATTTCTATTTCATCACGTTAAAGTATTCAAAATGTCTCTTTTCTAATACTTTCCGTTGTTGTACACGAAGAATATTATTTTCTTTCAGGGTCCACTTTAGTTATGTCAATTTTTAACCAGTTTCAGTTTGTGAAATTGCAATGCATGAAAGGCAGTCCCTAATTACAATATAATTATGTTCACGTGATTTATTTAATATCCTAATTTCCGAGTTCCTAATTTCTTTTCGCACGTATTTATTTGCAACCTTTCTTTTAAGTTGGGGGTAAACGTCGCGCTGCACACACTTGCCCGAGCATGCGTACTTTTACCCCACAGCACGGGGTGAGAGCACAAAAAATTATTTTGTAGGAAAACTTTTAGTACTCCTCTAGTAATTGTTGGATTACACTCAAACTTTTACTCAATGTTACCAAAGTATCACACTAGGTGTTGCATGCGTAGTTAATACAATATTACAATAATGTTGCACGTTTCTATTAAATATTTAGTAAAACAAAACCTGTAATTTTACCTCCACCTAGCCTGTGCTTTCTTTGCCTTTGTGGTGTAAGAACGATTAAGATTATAATTAGGCTTTTTTCCTTGAAGCGGGCAGCACTGTGGTTGCAGTCCTACGTGTATATTAATTATTTCGACATGGAATATGACTTTCATGTAAGCCTATCTGGTGATTAGCCAGCTAGGGCCGCATGTGTGAGGCCGGGTACGTCTCACTCACTATCGCCACTACAGCAAGAAAGTTAAATCTTGTTTCTCGCAGTTCTCTTCTAGAATTCTAAAACATTTCTATGGTAATGTAAGCGTACTGTTACGTAACTTCCTGTGCCACGGGAGTGTCGATAGTCGCTTCCCTGGAGAGCGCAGCTTCCATGGTGCCTCGAACATCCAGCGCTGACGTCGATACTGGAAACGAAACTTGCGCTATTTGATGATGTAATTAAAGCCTTTACGACAGAAGCTGTGTATTCTACGCCAGTGGTGACGGTTCGGTATTTCTGAGTTAATTGAGATGTGAAATTCCAAACTCGTGTGTCGTGTCGGGAGTAAACAACCGACCGCATCGCTACGGTAATGGGGCAAACATCGTGGATAGGATCGGTACTGGGCGTGTGTGTGTCAGATAGAGAGAGAGATCTGATCAGTTTGACTAAATTTCACGAGTGAAATACTTAGCTCGAATTTCGTACCGTTAAATCGTCTAAACTTACTTCGCGAACGATCACGTTTACGCTCGTGGAAGTAACTACTAACGCTCCTAGGATGAAACTCAAACTTTTACGCAACGCTACTAAGGTATCACACTAGGTGTTGCATGAGTAATTAATACAATATTGTTGCACGTTTAAATAATTAGTAAAACCAAAACTGTTAAAGTCATTGAAGTTATAGGTTAATTTCAGTTGCAAGAATTGTGCCACCTGCCTAAACTTCCAACACTCTATTTGAGGATATTACGTGTTTGTGCTCCAAGTACTGAAACTGAATGATTAACAGTTCGAATTACGGTATTTAACAATTGCTCGTGATTATTACTGTATGAGAGCTTCGCTAACTTGATATCAGTCAGCGGACATTACAGGATGTTTGCTTTAGCTGGTAGTGGAAGCACCAAGAGAACAACCGCCGTGGGAAAGCAAGAACCTATGATTTAGGCGTGTGATCGTAATGTATGCAACTCATGTGCCTGTGTTTTACGTAACTTTGTGCTGCATTCGCATGAGGGAAGAACCATGCGATTTTTCGACCGAGGATCGTTACAACCGCATTCGTAATAGTCCCTGTAAGTCCATCTTTGTTAAGATGGTTGCGAGACCTTGGCTGGTCAGCATAAAATTTCGAATCAAAACAACATCAACCTTGTAAATTTCCAATTGTTATTTTATTTGAGCAACAAGTTTCGGTGCTACATTATGTCATCTTCAGGCACCCTGGCCGACGTGTAGGAAGAATGCCAACTCTGGCCCAGTCAAAATATTAGCCAGCATTTATTGAATGGTCTCCGTAGATTTCTTCTTAACACAGCGATCACTTGCCGCCTGCAGACACCATTCACTGAATGGTGTCCCATATTTTGACTGGACCAGATGTGGCATTCTTCCTATACGTCGGCCAGAGGGCCTGAAGATTGTGTACTGTAGAACTGAAACTGGTTGCTCAAATAAAATAACCCGATATATAGACTGCTGAAGGTGTTTTGATTCGACATTTTTGCATTCTTAGCATTTAGAAAGCTAACAGATGCTCGTAGAAATTTCCCCTACATACACAAGGAATAACAATATTCCTAAAAACAAACAACACAGAAATGCGATCTCCAAATGAGTAATTCACTGCCTAATCGTTTCGTATACAGGGTCTCCGGAAACTCCGTTCACAAGCTTGTAGGTCTTGTAATGGGGAGAGAGTAGAATATATTTTCAATCGGAACCCGTGTCCGAAGACGTACCGTTCCCATGCTACAGCAGTTTGAAAACATGTCTGCTGCGTAGGACTGCAATAGGGTAGACATGGTGCGGAGTGCTTATGTCGGTTCAGCTGATGTCTTTCGACGTCTACCCTACCTTTCTGACCTGGTTCGAGCCTCAGTCACATGGTTATAAACGTTAAAGCAACTTGGCTGATTATACGTTTTCAGAATACATGTTCCTTCTGTATGACAAAGCTCACGGCAATGGAAAAGTTGCTCGTCACCTTTGTTAAATCGATTATCCACAACGTCCGACTCCATAGTATACCCTTTCCACCAATATTACGCCACGGCTACGATGAAGGGTACCTTCACCGTCACCGGGCGTGACTTTGGTGTCCAAAGAGACGCCGCACACCCGAATTGAGAGAATGCTGACGATGTTCGTCAAATTTGATTAAGTATCCTTTATATTTCTTTAGTTGTTAATGAGTGGAATCGAAAAAAAAAGTGATGGACTGGGCCACACTTTACAAATTACATGTAAAAGTGGTCGCGCAACCAATATGTTTTCAGATGGTTGTAGTATGGAAAAGGCACTTTTCTAGACATGGGTTCCTATTCGGCAGTCCCCCCTCCCCCCCCCCCCCCTACAAGTCCTAACGGTTTGTAACGGGAATATCTGAACACTCTGTATACAAAATGAAGATTGCATTGCAGCTAGCTGTTTTCTGTGGTTGCTCTTAAATGCTAATCATTTGCATACCTAAGCATGTAGAAAATTTCTTGCTGATTTGACGCTAGTTATATGCCGCCTGCTGTTACAGTTTTGATCGTCAGCACTGTGCTGCCATCCTCTTCAAATTTTCACATGGCCTGTGGTGGAAGATCATCTTGTTGAAGCACGCAAATAAGTCTGGACGATGTCAGTTTTTAGTCTACTATTCCAAATACTGCAGACTGAAGGATCGTTATACTGCTCAAGCAAGGGTACATTCACATCATGAGGTTCTAGCAAACCTGTAGAAATCGCTTTTGGCGCGTTCACATTGACTGACATAAAGTAACATAATTATTCACCATGATTTTTACTAGATGGATTTATTTGCGATCACAGTTTCGGCCATTGTGCTATTCTGCCGGCCGCTGTGAGCGAGCAGTTCTAGGCGCTTCAGTCCAGAACCGTTCTGCTGCTACGGTCGCAGGTTCGGATCCTGCCTCGGGCATGGTTGTGTATGTTAACCGTAGGTCAGTTAAGTTTAAGTAGTTCTAAGTCTACTGGACTGATGACCTCAAATGTTAGGTCCCGTACTGCTCAGAGTCATTTGAACCAAGCTTATAAAAATTTCTGAGAACAGATTGTTTTACAAAAGTTAAATTGATGTTTTTGGAATTTTTGTCGTTACAGCTATTAGGTTACCCTTTATTTACATTTAAACTATTAAGCGGATTCATCACGTCGCATATGCGTATCACATTGCTTAAACCACACAGGTTTCCGGTCTCGGTAACGCAATGTTTATGAAAACAACTAATTTCGCCATCACACTCTTGACAAGTGTAAATGGTAGTAGCTCCATCATAACTTGCATTGAGAAATATCTTTTTTTATTTCTTGATGGTGACTGGTTTCGGAAACCTGCGTCCATTTTCAGACCATCCGTATCGTAAGCGTGATAATACAGGCGATATCCTATGTACAAAAAGTGCCCCTGTAGTGATGATCAAAGCGGTACTGTGGCCGATTCAGCAACAGTAAATAGGCCACATAAGACAGAAATTAGAGGACTCTATCTCATGTGTTGTATTTACTTTTGTTGAGTCGGCCACAGTGCCGCTTTGATCGCCACTACAGGGACATTTTTTGTATTTAGGCTATCGCCTGTATTATTACACTTACGGTATGGATGGTCTGAAAATTGACATAGGTGTCCGAAACTAATCACCATCAAAAAATAAAAAGAAGATACTTCTCAGTGCAACTTACGACGAAGCTACAAGCATTTATTTTAATTACAAACAAGTTGTGGACCTATTTGTCATCTGCAGTACACTACAAGCTCGTAAAATTATCACTAATTACCCTGCTGACCATTCCAGTTTGTACAATGTATGCTACATCATCATAAATTTCCTACGTTTTAGCATCCGCTATCAAGTACTTATTGACAGTCACTACTCTTCGTATTCCATACAGTCAGCAATGTAAATGTAAGAGTTAGCTAATACGTACTCTCTGTAAGTTTGTTGAATTGCTATTCCTCGGTAACACTTGAATTTTTCCTCGGAACACTGCTATTTTAGTTCCTTTTTCCGCCCTTCCTAGAGCCTCTATCATATAGAAGCGCTCATCAACACGCACGCGCACAAAATGAACTTGAAAATGCACAAAATCAACACGATGTATCAAGTGGCAGATGAAATAACATCGAATTTCTCTTTGGGTGTATCGCTCAACCTCTCATACATGCGTTACGCGTTTGTGTACTAAATCAAAAAGATAACTTTTAAATTGTTAAAAACTTGGTGAAAATAATGATAAAAATAGAGCGCATATAATATTCCGGAGAAACATAGTTTAGCGAGAGAACCAAAGTACAGCACACTAACATTGTCCAGAAATGCTGAAAGCTTATAGCGTGTACCAGAAATTGCCAGTGCTGTAAATCTAAGACTTAAATGACGTTTCCTAAGTTCAGGTACCAGAAAAAACAATAAACACAGGTTTTAAATTTGTGACGTTCGGAACTAGTAAACTTTTACAGAATTTTTACAGCAATAAAGTGATACTACAGTGAATAAACAATACGGAAGGTATCTCGTGGAAATTGGACTTAAAATGGGATCCTGATTCATAATTTCATTGATCTTTTTACAACTGGACATGAAGCCCAGGTTCTTACCTTCAACAACGATTCAGCCGATTTCGTTCTCAATCTTCACCACTCTCACATAGTTATATGGATAGGGTGTCTGTTCTTTCGGACATGTTCGAAAGAACCGACAACACATCCATATAAGTATATAGTTCTGGCAAAACCGGCCATTAACTTCTTCTTCTGTGCGGATGTACACATATTCCCCGAACACTTACGGGACTTGGTAAGAATGTCTTCCACGACTAATGAGTGTGTTGGGGTGGGACACTACGAACGTAGTGTGCGGACATACAAGGTGTGAATGTGGGTCTCGCGCGAGGCGTGCGTGAGATAGTCCATGCAGTCGCACTATCCTCTGTGCCCTCGATGGCTCAGATGGATAGTGCGTCTGTCATGTAAGCAGGAGATCCCTGGTTCGAGTCCCGGTCGGGGCTCACATTTCCAATTGTCCCCGTTGATATATATATCAACGCCCGTCAGCAGCTGAAGGTATTAAATTAATTCTAATTTCACTCTCACATAGTTCTCCATTCGTAATGGGACATTAAACTGTTACTTTATCCTTTATAATTCAGTTGCTATCAGTATCTCTTGAAGGTACCTTATACAGAGTAGAGCAAACCTTCTCACGTGGTTCCAGACTTTTCATAACTAATAATAAGTATTCGCCAATAAATTGACGTGGCTACAAATTCGTTTGGCTTACACTGAACTAGACTGACGATCTGTATTCTGTGGACGTCGGCTCTGCAACCAACGTAAAGCAAATGGTGCCCTGACAAACTTGAGTGCTGCGACACAGTAATGTCTGTCCCAGTAATAAGCAATGTACGTAATATGATTTCCAGCAATTGGGGTAGTACTCTGTCTCTTGTGTAGAGGGAAGAACTGCTATTTATACTCTTCAACAAGTTATCTTCACCTTCTACGTTAAGATTCGCCCATATTTTCTTGGTTACTTCAATGAGCAGTTGAGCCCAGAAATGATATTTATACATTTAATACAAACAATTTGCTGTTCTACATTTGCAACAATTACGGTGCGATTTTCATTGCTGTACTACTTCATTCTCTGACGACATCGCCCATATTTTCTTGGTTACTTCAATGAGCAGTTGAGCCCAGAAATGATATTTATACATTTAATACAAACAATTTGCTGTTCTACATTTGCAACAATTACGGTGCGATTTGCATTGCTGTACTACTTCATTCTCTGACGACAATGAATTCCATTTTATTTTGTGATCCATCTGTAGGTTCTCGAAGAGTTATTCCCTTCTCGTATGTTTAGCAGAGTGAAATAACAAATAATGGAAATAAGTAACCAAAACTGTGCATTATCGTACTACTTCCCGATAGATGTGAAGAAATTCCCCTTCAAAGTACTGGCGGTTTTAGACGTTCCGACTTGGTTGGCTCATGTTGAATATGACGTCAAGTGAAATATGCACATCCAAATATCGCAAAGTCACGCAGTTTTAAATTATCAGTTTTTGGAACAGAGGGTACTACTCCGCGGAGCGATGTAAGCATTTTCGAAGCAAATTGTAGGCTGTGAACAAACCATTTTTCGAAATATTTTGATCGGCTTATTGTAGAAATTTCATGACTATTGGGAAGTACGACGGAAATGTTCGCAGTGCTGCAGCTGTGAAGGCTGTTTGGTCGATGCAGCATAGCTGAGGCCGTAAGAACATTACACGCGTAAAGCAGCAGCTGGTGTTCAAACTACACATTCCTAGGAAGAGATTTTCACTCTGCAGCGGAGTGTGCGCTGATATTAAACTTCCTGGCAGATTAAATGTGTGTGACGGACCGTGACTTGAACTCGGGGCCTTTGCCTTTTGCGGGCAAGTGCTCTACCATCTGAGCTACGCAAGCACTACTCACGACCCGAACGAGTTAGCTGGCACGGTAGCTCAGCGTGTTTAGCTGCCCCTGCAATAAAAAACTGGGTGAACGGATCAACGAACAACCAGAACGGGTGTCATCGGACGTCCGCCACGAACAAATTCAACGAACAGTATAGAAAAAATGGGATGAAAAAAGATGGATAGAGCGTAAAAAAAAAAAAAGATTGTAGTGCACTTGCTCGCGAAAACCAATGATCCAGAGTTCGAGTCGCGGTCCGCCACACAGTTTTAATCTGCCAAGAAGTGACACATTTCTAATCTGTCAGAAGGTTTTACAGCAGCTACCAATCTGTTTTCGAGTGAAAGATTCACATTTCACATATCGAAATGGTAATATTGTTTTTGTTTTCTGGTTTCCGTAGTATCTAACATTACATTGAAGAAAGAATAGGCAGAGGTAACTAGCAATTATTTTTTGGCTTGACACATACCAGTAATGAATAACTTGCATTAAAAGTAGTGCCTCTGACTGTTAATAAAAACGCCCTGGGTTCCGTGTTCGAACGTGGCCTTTGCTTAAATTCTGAATCAAATTCATCAGCAAAGGCGACAGAATACTTACAGTATAAGAAGTCACCCTCGTTCTGCCGACGACCTTGTTTAAGAGGATGCTGCAGCTACAGTTTCCTACCACTAGGACAAAAGATGCTCTGAACAGTGCACGTTTTTATTCTTGTGGCGGAAAATTGTTCCCCTAGTCGGGTTAATCAGCAGTGGCAACAACGTAAGGGTGCAGAAGGTGTCGGAAACCAATGCATTAAAGATGCGAAAGGTCTATCCACAGTACGTGTGGGATGTAATTAGAAAGCGTCATGACTATGTCTCTACTGGAAAAAGAATCTGGATTAGCCCCACGATCAAATCTGCTGGGGGGGAGGGGGGGGGGGGCAGCCAAATGGAAGGTAACCATGAGAAAAAGACTTAATAACTAGTCAATGGGTACCGCTCAACCAATCGTGGCGTGAAATGCCAGCAGTTTGAACGTGGTAGGGGAAATATAACATATGGAAATGGAAATGCTTAGGCCCAGTCTAAATATAATGGGGGTCAGTGAAGTTAAATAGAAAGAAGAGGAGGTTTTCTGATAATATAAACAGCAGCAGAAAGTAGCGAACTGCAGCCGAATTGTTATGTTTGGGAAAGTAGGGCTGAGAGTAAGTTACTGTGAAGAGTTCAGTGTGTAGCACACCAAATATAGAACCCATAATGACCACCCTTTTCTTGCAAAAGAAATAGCAAAATTAGTCGTCCTGACAGTGACGGCAGCTACTGACAACAAAATTTACACTCTTGTAAGTTTGATTATCAGGGATGTTATATAAATACTAATGATTATCATAAAGAAAGGACTGAATGAAAGAATACCATGTGATACAAAATAGAAACTTTAAAGAAAGAATTCAAAAATCATTATTTACTAAGTTTAAAGTCCAGACCATAAATCGACCAAAGATATTTTTCCTAGAAGAGAGTTGTAGCCGCATCGAGCTGTCAGTTCGCTGTGACTACAATGTAACTCGCAATGGGGATGTTAACTTCATTTCTCTCTTGTATTCTGCAACAGTAGTACGTATGTTAAGCGCTGCTAGATTGTTTTAAAACTGACTTGAAGTTTAAAGTTTTACGATATAGCCTGGAAATATTAGTCAGAAGTCGGAATAAAGTAGGATCATCTTTACCGTTAGTCAAATACCGTGATTTTGATGTACGTGACAGAAAAGTGAATCGTGTGATTACTGATTTGTGATGGGACTTAGCCTTCGTGGTACTTAATAGTCACAAACATCAATGGGCACAGAAAGAGACTGATCGCCGACATAAACACGGTTATTAGACTTGAGTAGGCCGCAACTAAACGCAATCAGGAAGAGATTACAACTCCGCCGTATTGTCAGAAATTATCGTCAATGTCAGCATTACTGATGTTAATGGACATAATTCCCTAAATGACATATCGGTGTGTATGCTCAGCGTAGGGACAGACAATGATTACGAAGAACAATAAACCTTAATTCAACGTTAATTCTCCGTGTTGCCTACATCATTTCATGGACATTTAAAGTGTATTCGTGAAATTAACTGATTGTTCTGATAATATAAAAAAGCCAAGTGAATCAGTGATAATTTAAATGTGAACAGCAATAACTTTACACCAAAATTACGACCCATTCCGAACATTACTCAGGAGTGTTATCTCCGAAGTTACGTCGTGCTGTTATTGTATACACGACGCCTTGACTACGGAATAATAACTAGCAACTTAATATCCTCGCAGAATTCATAATGTGGTCTCGGCTTGGGTGATGGAATGATGATTCAAGACACTATTTGTTAACGTTTAAATAACCACTCTCAAACCTGGCATAACAACTATAGTCAGCAAGTTCGCGTAAACTGAAGGGTCTGCCGTGAAAACGCAAGGGACTTTTGGTTATTTCAGGTCAATGGAGGCATCGCGTTATCGAGTGGTGCAGTCGCTACATTTATAAGTGAAGAAGATCGAAAGACGACGAACACAATTGCTTTCATTACAAGCAAGGGCGGCGCACACACTCCGGCGTGCTGCTCCATCGAGACAGTGATATCATTTTCCAGGTACAGTATCTGAAAGTAACCAAACCACGCAAGGGTTTTTTTTTAAATAGTTACAGATTTACGTTGTCGTGATCCACGGACGCCGTTCCACGTCATCTCGACTGGGACACACGTCACCATCGAACCGAGAAAGAACAGCGCCACAAGTAATGGGAATGTTCTCATCAGAATCAACAGCAAATCGACGCTGACAACAATAATTGAAGTATACATGCTGATGTCGTCAGCAAAAGATGAAGATATAAGGTATATGACGATACTGAGCGGATAATTCATTAAGAAACGGAAGATGAAAAAGAAATACGAGGGCCGTTCAGAAAGTAACCTCCGGTTGATTTAAAAAAATACACCAAGTTAAATAAAAATATTTTAATATATACATCTTACAACTACATCTTTGCACTATTTTTCTACATAGTCTCCATAGCGATTGAGGCACTTATCGTATCTCTTCACAAGCTTTGAAATTCCTTCTGCATAAAAATCACCCGCTTGTGCCTGGAGCCAGCCTGTGACCGCATCTTTGAGCTCTTCGTCGTCATCAAACCGCTGTGACCCGAGCCATTTCTTCAAATGCATGAAGAGGTGATAATCACTTGGCGCCAGGTCTGGGCTGTAAGGTGGATGGTTGATAACGTCCCACTTGAAGGACTCAAGAAGGGCCGTTGTTCTGCGAGCAGAGTGAGGACGGGCGTTATCGTGCAAAAAAACGATACCGGAAGTCAGCATACCACGGCGTTTGTTCTGTATAGCCCGTCGTAACTTTTTTATTGTTTCACAGTACACGTCTTGATTAATGGTCGTACCACGTTCCATGAATTCAACCAACAACACCCCTTTGGCATCCCAAAACACCGTTGCCATCAGTTTTCTGCCAGAAAAATCTTGCGAGGCTTTTCTTGGTTTGGTAGGCGAATTTGAATGTGCCCACATCTTTGATTGTTCTTTTGTCTCAGGGTTCACGTACTTAATCCAGGTTTCGTCACCGGTCACAATTCTGTTTAACAATGGTTCTCCTTCGTCCTCATAACGTGACAGAAAGTCTAATGCAGAGGCCATTCTTTGAGTTTTGTGGTGGTCGGTAAGAATTTTGGGCACCCATCGTGCACAGAACTTACAGTAACCCAATCTTGCTGTCACTATCTCGTACAAGAGAGTCTTAGGAATCTGTGGAAAACCAGTAGACAACTCCGACATTGGGAAACATCGATTTTCACGAACTTTTGCATCAACTGTCTGAACGAGTTCGTCAGTCACCAATGATGGTCTACCACTCCTCTCTTCATCATGAACGTTTTCTAGTCCACTTTTAAATAAACGTACCCATTCACGGACAACTCCTTCACTCATAACTCTTGGTCCGTACACGGCACAAAGCTCACGATGAATAGCTGCTGCAGAATATCCTTTGGCTGTAAAAAACCTTATGACAGCACGCACTTCACATTTGGCGGGGTTTTCTATTGCAGCACACATTTCAGACTGCCACAAAAACTAAACTAGCGCAGGTACGACGTTCACCCGACCACGGCTTGATGCCGACTGACCTGTTGAGTGCGTGAACGCACAGATGGCGTCGCTACTCCCCCCACAACCCGCACTGTGACCAATCGGAGGTTACTTTCTGAACCGCCCTCGTAGCTAAGTGAGACTGAAATGCGGTTGTAGGTGATGGAAAGAAAAAATGGTTACGGGAGTATATGAATTTGCTAGTAGCTATGAGAGACTTGACTGACTAGTGATAGTGAATACTCTGTTCAAGAAACACAAGAGAATAAGGTCTACGTGGAAAATGCCCGGAGACACGGGAAGATTCCACCTGGATTATGGCAGCGAGACAGAAATTCCTAAATCAGATACTGTATTTGCAAGGTGGACCCACTGGCAGATGTTGACCCAGATCAGAATTTAGTAATGATGAAGATTAGACTGAAATTTAAGAGAAACGTTCGGAAGAATCACGTTGGTAGGAAGTGGGTTACTGAAGTACAGACGATGCATGAGACGCATTTAATGTTAACTAAAGAAGTGGATATTGCGATAAGAAATAACATAGTAATTACTTCAGTGGAAGAGGGGTGCACTAACTAGAGCATTTACAAATGGTTCAAATGGCTCTGAGCACTATGGGACTCAACATCTTAGGTCATAAGTCCCCTAGAACTTAGAACTACTTAAACCTAACTAACCTAAGGACATCACACACACCCATGCCCGAGGCAGGATTCGAACCTGCGACCGTAGCAGTCCCGCGGTTCCGGACTGCAGCACCAGAACCGCACGGCCACCGCGGCCGGCAGAGCATTTACAGATGTGGAAAGACCAACACAGGAATTAGGTAAGTAACTGCGAAGAAACTTTGGTAACATAATAAATACTTCAATGATCGACGAAAGTGTTTATGAAAAGACAGGAATGCAGCAATATGTAACGTAGGAATGAAATAAATAAGAACTCCAGAGAAGCCAAGCTTCATTCCTGCAGGCAAATTGTAAAGAGACCGGAAAAGAAATGATCGTCGGAAAGATTGACCGAGCGTACTGCAAATTCAATATTACCTTTGGTGAAATTAAAAGCAAGGGCAACAGGAATTCCTCTGTTAAATGCAGAGGAGAGGGCGAGCATGAAGAATACTGAAGGCCTCTATGCGGATGAGCAAATATCAGAGGACGTGATAGAGGAAGAAACTACAGCCGATATGGCACAGTTACGGTGTTCAGTACTAGAATCGGAATTTAAAAGAGTTTCCGAACACTCAAGGTCAAATAAGACTCCAGGGGTAAGGTAACATTCAATCGGCGTTAAGACTGAAGAGAAATCAGTATGTATTCATAGGATTTGTCGACCTTGAAAAAGCTTTTGACAATGTAAAATAATGCTAAATTTTAAAATACTGAGAAAATTAGGAGTAAGCTACAGTGATGACGGGTACTAGGCAATATTTACAAGAACCAAGAGGGAACCGTAAGATGGGAAGACGAAGGCGTTGTGCTCAGATTAAAAGGCGTGTCTATCTAACATCGAAGAAGCGGTGACAGAAATAAAGGAGAGGTTCTAAGGTCGAATAAAAATCAGGGTGAAAGAATATCAATGATAAGAGCAGTTAATGATATTGTTATCCTCAGTGAAAGTAAAGACGAATTACGTGTTCTGTTGAATGGATGAACAGCCTAACGCATAGGTTATATGGACTCAGAATAAATCGAAGAAGGTCGAAACGAGAAGTTGCAGAAATGAGATTAGCGAGAAGCTTGGTTTCAAAATGGATATCACGAAGCAGACGAACTTAAGGAATTTTGCTACCTTGGAAATAATCCATGATGGACGAAGCAAGGAGAAGATTAACACAGGCCAAGAAGACATTCCCCGCCAAGAAAAAGTGTACTGATATCAAACATAAGCCTTAATAACAGGATGATTCTCTGAGAAATTACATTAGGCGTTCAGCATTGTATGGATCCTCGTCGTGCATTATGGGCTAAGGGAAAGCAGAAACACAAGAGAAAGGAAGCATTGGAGATGAGGTGGTAAGAAGAATTTTGTAAAGTAGGTGGACAAATACAGCAAGGAATGAGTAGGTTCTCCGCAGAACTAGTGATGAAAGGAACGTGGAAAATATTGAAAACAGTAAAGTACAGAATGACATAACAAGGCGTCCCAGCCAATCAGAAGCCGCACGGCAGCAGCCGCAGCGGCTAAGTCCGCTTCAAGGTCACCCGCCTAGCGAGCAACCAGCAGCGGCACGGCCACCAAGGTATAAGTGAATATTGTTTCCAATTAAAAAAAAAAATTCTCACGGGATAGATAAGGATGGTTCTCGGGTAGGACAAACTTTATTGTCTGTAATATAACATACAGTCACTCTTGATTTTTATTTTACAATTTCCATTACCAACTTTAGCCCATATAAACAGATACTCATCGGCATTTAGTTTCTTCTTCCTTCTAGTACTCAACACAAATGGCATACTGGGAATAAGTGTACCATATGGAACTTTTGCAAAGAGTCCTGTTGTTTCTGCTATACTACATGTCTTCCATGTAAGAATATTTGCATCTGGGAAAGCTTCAAGGCCACCATAATTACAATGATTGCCCCACACAACTGCAAGTGTAAGCCATGTACTACCTCCAAACACGGCTTGTACATCACATGTAAAGTTCAAACGGAGTCCACGAAATACGTTTGGACCTCCAATTAATTGTTGTTTATTGAACTGTCCAGAAAGATCAATGTCTATCGCCTTCAAGGCACGATAAACAGGAACGCTGCGCCGCCAGCGACGACGGTAACCACGTCGCCCAGGCATTGCTGTGGCACGTTAATACAGGTGATAGAGAGAGCTTTAGCGGCAAACTGCAAACAAAGAGTGACAATTGAATATATCCAGCAAATAATTGAAGACGTAAGCTGAAAGCGCTACTTTGAGATGAAGAGTTTGGCACAGGACAAGAATTCGTGGCGCGCTGCATAAAATTAGTCAGAAGGCTGATAACGGAAAAAAATAAAATAAAATAAATAAATATAAAACTGAATGTACCAAAAATTAGTTTGAATTTAGGGCACATGCAGAAATAAAATACACTCTTTTTGATTCTCCATTGATAAGATGTAACAACTAGGATGATTCAGATTACATATATTAATGTTATCTCTCGTGAAACCATTGCATATTTTTATCACAAATCGATACTACAAATATTACGTGCAAGTTGTAGAAAATGTGTTATTTATTTACCTCAAAATGTTTCTGGTTTGCGTTGTCCATTTATCAGGATCTGAAGCTCAACTTCTGAACAATTTAGTAACAAATTTATTGTTTCTATAACTAAATCCCCCCTCTTCCACGGGATTAAAGCCAGAAATACGGAAAATTGGTAAGGTGAAAAAGCATAATATGAGTCAATTACGTGTGATAGATTTTTGTGACAGGCGGGCAGCAATATGAGAGGGAAAAGTTTCTAACACCCTGTTGAATAGAGACCGAAGAGGAAACTGATGTGGTCTAATATGAAACAGCCAAGTGAAACTAGAAATCGTAAGATTTATGCTCAAATAGGGATTCACTGCAATCCTACTAAATGTAAGTCTAGCCACTAATTAGTACAATTTAGAATTTTTTTTTTTACTCATCATTCTTTTGGCTAGTTTGATGCGAGCCGCCTCGAATTCCACTATAGTGCTAACATCTTTCATCTCAGAGTAGGACTTGGTACCTACGCCCTCAATTGGATGTGTTCCAGTCTCTTTCTCTACAGTTATAACTCTCTACAGCTCCCTCTACAATCACGGGAGTTATTCCCTGATATCTTAGCTGATATCCTATAATCCTGTTACTTTGTCTTCTGAGTGTTTCCCAGACATTTCTTTCTTCGCCGATTCTGAGGGAAAACTCCTCATTCCATATCTTATCAATCGACCTAATTTTCAACGCTCTTTTGTAGCACCACGAATCAAACGGATTGATTCACTTCTGTTCCTGCTTTTCCACAGTCCATACCTCACTATCATACATCGCTGTGCTTCAGTCGTATGTTCCCAGAAATATCTTCATCAAATTAAGACCTACATCTGATACTAACAGACGTCTCTTGGCCAGTAATGCGCTTTTTACGGTACTAATCAGCTTTTTATGTCCTTTTTGCACCTTTAGTCACTGGTTATTTTGGTTATTTTTCTGCGTAAGTCGTAGGACGCATTAACTTAATGTGCTTCTGATCCGCAATTCGCTCTTTGCTTTTGTCTTTCTTCAGTTTACTCTCGGTTAATACTCTATAGACTGTTCATGCCATTGAGGACATTCTGTAATTAGTCTTCGCTAACACTGAGGACAGCAATGTCATCGGCCCTTTTTATCACTGACGTTCTTTCATCTTGAATTTTAATCTCTCTTGAACCTTTCTTTTATTTCCGTCACTGCTTCTTCGATGTCTAGATTAAGCAGTAGATGCGAAAGACTGCACCCGTATCTTACACCCTTTTTGATCCGAGAACTTCGATCTTGGTCTTCAAGTCTTATTTCTCTCTCTTGGTTCTTGTACATATTGTACAATACTTGTACTTCCCTACAGCTTACACTTATTTTTGGAAAATTTTAAACAATTTGCATAATTTTGAGTTGTCCAATGCTTTTTCTTCGTCTACATGTCCTACGAACGCGTCTTCGTTTCTCTTCAGTCTTGTTTCCCTGTCTGGCGCATTTACTTTCCTATAGCCAAACTGATAGACGACTAATAATTTTTCAATTCCTTCCGTATGTTATTAGTTCAGGAGCTTGTATGTATGAGCATCTAAGGATATTCTGCGATAATTCTCGCACTTGTCAGCTGTTACTATCTTCAGAATTGTGTAGATGACTTTATTCCGAAAGAAGATACCCATTCACATACATTCTACACACCAACGGATTTTAGAAATTCTGATGTAATGTTATCCATCGCTTTTGTCTTATTTTATGTTAAGTCGTCCAAACCTCTTTTAAATTCTGACTCTAATGATGCCCTCTGTCTCTTCTCGACCCCTGTTTCATATGCTGTCACGTTACCAGACAAGCCCTCCTCCCATCACAGAGGGCCTTCAATGCACTATTTCCACCTACCGCTCCCTTCTCTGCACTTAACGGTGGAAATTCGATTGCACAGTTAATGTTACCGCACTTGCTTCTAATTTCACAGGAACTTCTTTTGTCTTTTCTGTACAATGAGTCAGTCTTTCCAACAATCGTTTCTTTTTCGATTTCTTCACATTTTCCATGCAGCCATTTCGTCAACTGAAGTATTTCGTCTGTTACCCTCGTCTTCCGACTCTTGAACAGAGGATTGGTTTTTACTAACTGAAATTTGTTCCTTCCCCTACAACTGCATTCTAATCTCCTTTAAGTGTTGGATTTTCTTCTCCATTTATGCGCTGAATTTCTCGCAGTATCCTTATATACTTCCTCTACCTCTTCATCTTCTATCTGCGACGTTGGCATGTACACTTGAACTGTTATTATCTGTTCCTATTTGCTGTCGATTCTGATGAGAACAACTCTATCAGTGAACGGTTCACAGGAGCTCACTCCCTGATATACCATCCTAATCATAACAATTTAACTACTGTTATACAATTTTCCGCCGATGTTTATAGTAACCTATTATCGTCTGACCAGAAATCCTTGTCTTCTTCCTGTCTCATTTCACTGAGCCTCATTATAAGTAGATTAAGCCTAAGCATATACCTTTACTTTATGTGCCGGCCGGCGTGGCCGAGCGGTTCTGGGAGCTACAGTCTGGAGCCGCGCGACCGCTACGGTCGCAGGTTCGAATCCTGTCTCGGGCATGGATATGTGTGATGTCCTTAGCTAGGTTTAAGTAGTTCTAAGTTCTAGGGCACTGATGACCTCAGAAGTTAAGTTCCATAGTGCTCTGAGACATTAGAACCATTTTTTTCCTTTATATAATAAAACAGTCCCAACCCCCCAATAAAGATCTTTATTTATTTTCTAGTGGTCTGTTTCGACCACTGTGCTGGGAATCATCAGACCACATACTCCATGACAGACTGCTGAAGCTGGCGAAGAGTAGGCGCCACAATAGGAGACTAGGAGTTTTATAAACAATGCATTGCTTATAAACCTACTCCTCGCCAGCGTCAGCAGACTCCCATGGAGTAACCGGTCCGATGATGACCAGCACAGCGGTCGAAACCGGTTACCAGTAAATAAATAAACATTTTTGTGCAGTTGGAACTGTATTATTACATAAAAAATTTAACACAACCGCATACTTCCAACTGAAACGAGATAAACTGTTTCAAAAACTTTATGGTTTCCTATTCAGTTTCTCTTCCTCCCCTACCGTGTTCAGATTTCTGACATTCCACACCCTGATTCGCAGAATGTTACCTGTTCGTGGTCATTTGTTTTTCTCATCGTTACTTACGCCTTGGCTGTCCTCTACCAGAGGTGGCAATGAGGGACTAGTCCGGAATCTTTTGCCTATGTAGAGATCATCATTACACTTTTTTAATTACAGGCCACATGTCCTGTGGATAGACCTGTATCTTTAATTCAGTGGTTTATATTGCCTGCTACATCCTCAAGCCGATGATCATCGCTGATTGGTCCGCCTCTGAGGGGTGTTTCCTCACCCCTAGGGCAGGTGAGTACCCTGAACTTATGTCCCCTCCTATGCCCTCTTGTACATGGGCAATGGCTAAACGATGGTGACTTCCTATTCTGGAGTTCTCCGGTGGCCATTGCTGATGATTTTTATTCATAATTTAAGAACTGGCGATGTTGAAACACAGGGCCCAGGACGCTTCGATTACTAGCCAAAGACACGACCCTTTAGACAGTGGCAGAACAGCAAACATAATACAATGTAATACTTTTATTAACGAAGGGAGATCAAAAAGTTTCCGATCGGACGCCACATTAACCCTTTGCCTAGATGTCCTTTCTTATTTATTCGCATCGAAGTCGAGCTGGGTTGCATATTCGCTGCACGCAACGCTCTCAGACGGAAACCTTTTGATCCTATCTTATATAAATAATTACAGGACAACAGGAAAAGAATCTCTGTCATTTTTCCTTTTATCATTCTGCACTTTATTTTGCATATAAATAACTTGTTTCTTCTTCCTTCTGTTTTTATTCCTTCTCACTTCCTGAGGAAACCAAACTGTGCGCCATCTCATCAAGTAGATGTTTAGTGACCGATGTGAAAGATTTCCGCACTCTCTTATGCACTCATTTACTTAACACAGTGTTACATTACAGAGCACTACAGTACTACAGTACATCGATGTTGTCGCCAGTGGTCGGCGGAAGGTGCACGTGCCCGTCGACCTGGCACCGGACCGCAGCGA
Organism: Schistocerca nitens; assembly: GCF_023898315.1. Classification (NCBI taxonomy): domain Eukaryota; kingdom Metazoa; phylum Arthropoda; class Insecta; order Orthoptera; family Acrididae; genus Schistocerca; species Schistocerca nitens. The sequence continues at coordinate 420,440,894 of NC_064615.1, forward strand.
CGCACGGATGCACGCCAAGACCGTAGGATCCCACGCAGTGCCGTAGGGGACCGCACCGCCACTTCCCAGCAAATTAGGGACACTGTTGCTCCTGGGGTATCGGCGAGGACCATTCGCAACCGTCTCCATGAAGCTGGGCTACGGTCCCGCACACCGTTAGGCCGTCTTCCGCTCACGCCCCAACATCGTGCAGCCCGCCTCCAGTGGTGTCGCGACAGGCGTGAATGGAGGGTCGAATGGAGACGTGTCGTCTTCAGCGATGAGAGTCGCTTCTGCCTTGGTGCCAATGATGGTCGTATGCGTGTTTGGCGCCGTGCAGGTGAGCGCCACAATCAGGACTGCATACGACAGAGGCACACAGGGCCAACACCCGGCATCATGGTGTGGGGAGCTGTCAGGAAGGGCTAAGGTCTAGGTAGGTGGCGGATGCTGCAGATGCCGTCACCTCCGTTTCGCTTTGCTAGAAACCAGTACAGCACTAGAAACGTATCTGACGTTTTAATGTCGGTTGATGTGTGAAATCTTCGAGTCGCCGTGACGTTATTTTTCAGCAAGATAATGCCAAATCTCACGTTTCCCGTGCTGTCTTGGCCTACCACGGTACAGAGGTATTTCGACCGGCCAGCACGCTCTATAGATATGTTACGTATTAAAAATATGGCATGAGTTTCCGGGAATCATGTATGCCACTGGTTGTCAACGAGTACGACTGATGAACTCTGGTGTACAGCTGAAGAATGTTGGTATGACGTCCTCCTGCCCGTCATCCGAGCTCATTCCGACACTACGTTCAGCCAGGTTAGATGCGTTGTCGCTGTTAGAGGTCACTAAATCTAATACGCTGTACAGTTGCAAACAACCTACAAATTTAATCATTTAATTCTCTGCACTGTATATGCACAATCAATAAAATTTCATAATTTACAATTGTTCATATAACTGACAGTTTAATGGTCAGAAGTGTATGCTCAATTTCTTTTCGTCGATATGCTCATCTCTTTCATCTCTTTATACTTCAGCGTATACTTGTTATTCACCTTTTTCTATCTCTCTCTTAGCTTTCCCTTACACGTTGTCGTTAATAAATGCAGGGATGTGTTCCTGACACCAAAATGTTACAAATGTTCATATGAACATGAGTCCGAAAATAATTTGTTAGGGAGTTACATGGGTTTATTGCTAACGTCACATGTGATACTTGTAAATATGTTCATTTCCAGTTTCAATGCATGGCCTAAGCCTGCATACCATGCTTTGCTATAACTTGTTGAAAATTCCAGCAGTTACTACACTCCTGGAAATCGAAATAAGAACACCGTGAATTCATTGTCCCAGGAAGGGGAAACTTTATTGACACATTCCTGGGGTCAGATACATCACATGATCACACTGACAGAACCACAGGCACATAGACACAGGCAACAGAGCATGCACAATGTCGGCACTAGTACAGTGTATATACACCTTTCGCAGCAATGCAGGCTGCTATTCTCCCATGGAGACGATCGTAGAGATGCTGGATGTAGTCCTGTGGAACGGCTTGCCATGCCATTTCACCTGGCGCCTCAGTTGGACCAGCGTTCGTGCCGGACGTGCAGACCGCGTGAGACGACGCTTCATCCAGTCCCAAACATGCTCAATGGGGGACAGATCCGGAGATCTTGCTGGCCAGGGTAGTTGACTTACACCTTCTAGAGCACGTTGGGTGGCACGGGATACATGCGGACGTGCATTGTCCTGTTGGAACAGCAAGTTCCCTTGCCGGTCTAGGAATGGTAGAACGATGGGTTCGATGACGGTTTGGATGTACCGTGCACTATTCAGTGTCCCCTCGACGATCACCAGTGGTGTACGGCCAGTGTAGGAGATCGCTCCCCACACCATGATGCCGGGTGTTGGCCCTGTGTGCCTCTGTCGTATGCAGTCCTGATTGTGGCGCTCACCTGCACGGCGCCAAACACGCATACGACCATCATTGGCACCAAGGCAGAAGCGACTCTCATCGCTGAAGACGACACGTCTCCATTCGACCCTCCATTCACGCCTGTCGCGACACCACTGGAGGCGGGCTGCACGATGTTGGGGCGTGAGCGGAAGACGGCCTAACGGTGTGCGGGACCGTAGCCCAGCTTCATGGAGACGGTTGCGAATGGTCCTCGCCGATACCCCAGGAGCAACAGTGTCCCTAATTTGCTGGGAAGTGGCGGTGCGGTCCCCTACGGCACTGCGTAGGATCCTACGGTCTTGGCGTGCATCCGTGCGTCGCTGCGGTCCGGTCCCAGGTCGACGGGCACGTGCACCTTCCGCCGACCACTGGCGACAACATCGATGTACTGTGGAGACCTCACGCCCCACGTGTTGAGCAATTCGGCGGTACGTCCACCTGGCCTCCCGCATGCCCACTATACGCCCTCGCTCAAAGTCCGTCAACTGCACATACGGTTCACGTCCACGCTGTCGCGGCATGCTACCAGTGTTAGAGACTGCGATGGAGCTCCGTATGCCACGGCAAACTGGCTGACACTGACGGCGGCGGTGCACAAATGCTGCGCAGCTAGCGCCATTCGACGGCCAACACCGCGGTTCCTGGTGTGTCCGCTGTGCCGTGCGTGTGATCATTGCTTGTACAGCCCTCTCGCAGTGTCCGCAGCAAGTATGGTGGGTCTGACACACCGGTGTCAATGTGTTCTTTTTTCCATTTCCAGGAGTGTATTTGGCCAGTAGTACCCAAACTACATCCGCTGGATGACGTCTAGAAGCACGTTATCAAGTCTATGAAACACGTCATTTCTGAGATATCGTACGCATCTTTGTCTAGGCGGACGCTACGGGAGAATAGGAACCGATAATATGATCATGACTGATTCCACCCCACAAACGCCTTAATTATCTCTCAGGAACAACATGAGTAAAAATGGGCGTTGTCTGAAGTTCATTAGATGATGAGAGGCCTGTAAAGGAAATTCCTTCCATAACTTGCAAAGGAAGAAAATTCGATTCCATGTTGATGTGAACTTTTGGTGATTTTGGGTGACAGGAACACATCTCAACATTTCTGGACACAAATTTATATAAACTCCTTATTTTTTCTGCTGTTCTTTTGCACCTTATTTCTACTCCCCTGTGAATTTCTTTCTTTCTGCTTTGTCTTACACTGCATTCAGCTCTCTCCTTTTCCTTTTCTTGCAGAATCTCTCCTTTTTACATCTTTCTTGACATTTACTTGTTCTTAGTTTTTCATTTATCTCCTAAGAGATAGTCTCCACTCCTATCGGAACTATGTACGTGTAGACAAGTTGTGCCTTATATTAAAAGAAATAGTATTGTTACCAACTGAAACATTTATACCGAATAAATTAATAAAAGGTTCTAGAGACCCCCTTGGTGCATTAAACAATTCAGAACAGAGTTGCAGGAGCGACGAAAACAGCATTCTAAGTTGAAAGAATACAAAACTATAGACCGAAACTTGAATGCGAGATGCTTTTAACAGCTTCCACAGCAGATCTCTGTCTCGGAATCTGGCAAAACATCCTAAGAGGTTTTAATCACATATATGTACTCCAGTGCAAAGGCACAATCAACACTTTTACTAAGCGACACTGAGGTAATATTACCGATGATAGCGCCACTAAAGCGGAGTTACCAAACGTTTTCTTGGTTCTCTTTCACCAAGGAAAAAGAAGTAAATATTCTATAATTTGAATCAAGAACAGCTGCCAACATGGTTAAGTTAGAAGATGGCATTCTTCGAGTGGTAAAGCACCTAGAATTCCTTCACAATGGCAAGTCTTCCGGTTCAGACAGTATACCAGTGCGTCCCTTTCACGTTGCGCTAACACAATAGCATCATACTCAGAAATTATTTACAACCACTCTCTTAACAAAACATATGTGTTAAATGCTAGAAATTTGTACAGGTCGCAGCAATATTCAAGGAAGGAAATAGGAGTAATCCGATGGTTACAAAACCATATCACTGACATCGATCTGTCGTAGCTTTTTGGAGCATATACTTTGTTTGAACCTCTTATGTAACAGTGTATTGACACATAGTCAGATGGGATTCCGAAAACATCGCTTTTGTGAAACACAACAAGCTCTTAATTTATGGCAAGTAATGAGTAATATAAACAGGGGGTCTCAAATCGACACCGTCTTTCTAGGTTTCCAGAAGGCTTTTCACACCCTCTTTCACAAGAGACTGTTATTCCTCATCTGCGCCTTTTCAGGTGTCTGTTCGGCCCCATTTTTCTGGGTTGCAGTGCGCGACTGCATCGAACAGAACCGGTGGACCAGCATTTGGAACGAGAGGATATTCCGCCAATGGGCTGGCCTGCCCGTACTTAAATCCTATCGAGCAAGTATGGGAGGCGTTGGGGAGATATACTGCAGCTTGTCCACATCAACCATAAGCCATCCTGCAGTTGGCAGAGGAATGGAAAGCCATGCCACAAGTACTCCTTACTAATCTTGTGGTCAACGTGGGAGCACGTTGCCGAACATGCATTGCTGCCTGTGGTGAACACACACTTTTAGAAAAATACATGGTGAAATGTTCAGCTCTCATTTATTTTGCACCGTTCGCTACTAGTTTCGGTCAATGACCATTATCAATCTTAGTTATAGCACTATTGATAATGGTCATTGGTGAAACTAGAAGCGAATTGTGCAAAATAAAGGACAGCTGAAAGTTTCACCATTATTTGGCAGATGCTCATAACCACCTGCAACCATATTAGGTTCATTCGAATGATACATGGTCAGTGCGTCTACCTTTGCGTTACCACGTAACTGCGGGTATGTTGGTGGCATCTATTGGTAGAGAGACTGACGTATGCTCACCGTTTGATGTTGCATTGCGCCAGTGTGGTTTCACGCCGAAGAGAAGGTGGTCACACAAGCTATCGTCCACTACCGAACATGCAGGCGAGTCAGCAGGAGCAACGAGGAGTGATTCGACTTTTGGCAGCGGAGGGAGTTGGAGGCTGTGGTATGTATCGACGGATAAAGGCTGGTGTACGGTGAGTACAGTTTGAGCCGTTCTAGTGTTGTGGAATGGCGAAAACGATTACTCGAGTGGCGCGAGTCGCTGGCGGACGATGCTCGTCCAGGGCAGGCTCATCGCGTCATCACACCGTAAATGGTAGCGGAAGTGAATGCTTTAGTCTTGAACAACCGCAGAATCACTGTGGACGAGATCCAACTGTTACTGGGTATTAGCGTGGGCACCGCCCGCACCATAATGCATCAACACTTGAACTTTCGAAAAATCTGTGCGCAGTGGGTTCTCGACCAACTGACGTCCGAACAGCGCAGTACTCGAATGGCGCTGCCTTTGAGTCATGCCGGCCGAAGTGGCCGTGCGGTTAAAGGCGCTGCAGTCTGGAACCGCAAGACCGCTACGGTCGCAGGTTCGAATCCTGCCTCGGGCATGGATGTTTGTGATGTCCTTAGGTTAGTTAGGTTTAACTAGTTCTAAGTTCTAGGGGACTAATGACCTCAGCAGTTGAGTCCCATAGTGCTCAGACCCATTTTAGCCATCTTTGAGTCATCTGCAACGTTATCATGAGGAGGAATATGGCTTTCTGTCGCGTATTGTCACAGGTGACGAAACACTGTGTCACCATTTTGAACCGCAATGCCAGCGTCAGAGCAAGCAGTGGAAACATGTGACTTCACCAACTCCAAAGAAATCAAAGGCCCCGCACACCAGTTCCGGTAAGGTCATGATATCTTTCTTCTTTGACCACAATGGCCCATTGTATGTCGAGTTTCTGGAGCGGGGAACCACCATCAATGCCCAGCGTTATCAAGCCACTTTTCAGAACCTTAGACGAGCCATCAAGTGGAAACGCCAAGGCATGTTTTCCAGTGGCGTTATCCTCCTGGATGATAATGCCCGCAATGCAGTGAAGACGACATTGCAGCAGTTTCGGTGGGAAACGCTGGAACATCCACCGTTCAGTCCCGACCTTTCACCGTGTGACTTTCATGTGTTTGGACCTCTAAAGCAAGCTATTCGCGGAAACCGATTCGCAACGGACGACGAAGTGTGTGATTGGGTCCAGGTCTGGATCCAACAGCAGCCTACTAGCTTCTTCAAGGATGGAATCGGCCGGCTAGTGTCCCAATGGGATAAATCTGCCAACAGTTTTGGCAACTATTTTTGAGCATTTGTACCTAAATTTTTGAGTTAATACTCGTAAAACACTTTACACTTGTGGACTGGTTTCATTTTAATTCCCCTTGCATACAGATCACATACTTATTAAGAACCATGCCCCGCCTTTTGTAATGTCCTGGGGACCATCCTAAATCTCAGTGCTTTCAGTGTCATTACTGTCACTGAATAAAAGTGTCATTTCTGTTCATCTCTTTGCGTATTTCTTTCAGTCTCTTTCTGGACTATGACGCAGCAGTTCTTTCTATTTATAGTCCAAGTGTCTTCGAGTTAACCTACTTGGAAATAACACATCATGCGAACACTACTTTCATCCTTTAGTTTTTTACACCAGTGTATTGTACTGGTTTACCTAAACAGCGTTATGTTTCTAGGGAATACCTCTGTTAATTTAGATGATGAGGGGAACTGCGCACATTTCGCAAACAGCTGGAATCTGCGCTAGTCGCCCCGTGTGTTTTAAGTAAGACGAACTTATTGTAAATGTCACTGATTTACATTTCTCTGATATTCTGATTAGGCCTATCATTGGCCGCTACATTCTGGCACTATTAAATCAACAGCGTATTATCGATTTTGTGGTCCAGTTTCGGCTGAAACATACAAGCCATATAATTTAAAACTTTGTTTGCGTAGTTATATCATAGATAACAAGCAGCTATCAAAGACATCCATTGACATGTCGAGTTCTAGATTACAGGAACCTTTCACAATGATAAGTCTTACTGGGCGGTTTCTCATCTTCTAATAGACCATGTCTGGCTGGACTGTCACCTACAGATATCTATTTACTTCTCGATATCCTCCTGTATCGTTCGCAAACAGTGCATAAACAAAATTGATGTGTTAGTTTCTAATTACAAAACAAAACAAAATCAGTGTTTAAAATATGCAGTTCAAAAGTAAATTTACAGACGACAGTTAGTTTCTCTCGAAATTGATTTTTCAAACTTATTACACTTCATGACAGTTTTTATTCACCTTATCGATCTACTGCCGCATCCTTATCAATCTAGCAACCCACTGGTGCAGCCTAGAGTCAAAGTCTACAGCTATCTACTCGCAAAAGACTTATCAAGAATTTGCCAAAAAAATAAGAAAAATAGTCGTACTTTGTATGATGTTACTTGCAGACTCTGTTCATTCAAAAGTCTGCCCATGGAATTATCGCTGAGCGTAGTGAATATCTTGGCTTTGCACCAATAATTAGTTTGCTATATCTTCTTGAATCTACCCCTTCCTGTACGTAATGCTCTACAAAAATTATGTCTTGAACCAAGGTTGTCAAAATTACACATTTACATCTTGGTCGATTCAGCATCTCTATCTACACAGACGCGCTACAAATTGTGCAAGGCGGAGAGTACCTTGTCCAAGTAATTTCCTTTCCTGTTCCGTTCGCAAATGAAGCGTGGGAAAAGCGACTGTATATACGCCTCCGGACGAGCCCAAGTTTCTTTTGTATTGATGGTCCTTTCGCGAAATCTTCGTTGGTGACAGCAGAATCGTTCTGCTACAAGCTGAATATTCCACTTCTCTAAATTTTATCAACAGCGTTTCGCGAAAACAATGGCGTATTCGCTCCCCGTTTGAGTTCACGAAGCATCTCCGTGACACCCGCTTGTTGATCAAACTTACTGTTAACAAATCTAGCAACGTATGTCCTGTACCATCATATTTCCTCAAAGTTTCCTGCTTTTGGTGTCATCTGTATTATCACAGCCGATATGTAATCAGTCTTCGCCAGAGCTTTCGCTACTGTCTTGCAGTTAAAATTTTAATGCTCTTTCTTCTTAATTTGTCTCTTCTGATTGCTTCGATAGCTATTTTATCTCTTCGCACAGTTATTTCCTTTCCTTCCGTTATTCTCTTCATTTCCCTAGGTATTCTAGTACTTCTTTCTGCCACCGCGTGTAGCATGCATAGTGTATATCATATGTAGTCCATCCTAACGCTGGTTACATTTTCAGTTTTAATTTCTTTTGGGTTTCATCTTCTTCCGACCATGTCTCTCTAGGCAAATATTACCTCGAGACTCCCGCTGTTTGACGTTTCTCGGGTTGGAACACTGAGGTTGCTGGTAGTGTGGTGTTCATTTATTCTAAGGGCAAACCAGCTTCCAGTGATATCTCCGCGGTCATAATAACGTTTTCTGTTTCCTGAATTACACTACTTACTGTAACACAGTCTAACGTGTTATCATCGAGTGCCGCATATGTGCCGAACTTACGGTCAGAATGGTAACTGGGATAAAGCGTCTGAATTAATGTATCGTCTTGCGTGTGTATAATATGGTAGCTAGGGTCGGCCCCAACTATGACTAACTGAGCTTCAGCAGTAGTTTTCAGTCATCGATACCTGTACTTTCGTAGCGTACAAATTTTATATGGGAGCATATGGCTCATGCTAAACTGTGAGGCGATTATGACAAATACGAAACTTCTCTCAAGTTTCAATGTGACCCGGCAAGAGGCCTATTCCTAGAATGCTATCAGTTACAAGAATGTTTTGCTGCCTTTCGTTGTTTTTTTAATCATTCTTTTGCAGAGTGGCTTATTACGATGTGACTATGTATAGTATATATTAATATGTTCAAGAGTCACAAGAAAAAGAGATATACTTGGAAAAGGCGGAAGTTACATTTCAGATTGTTTACATCATCGTCGGACAGAAATTACGAAATCAGATATTAGACTGTAAGACGTACGAAGGAGCAGATATGGAGTCATATCACAATTTAGTAGTGATGAAGAGTAAGCTGAAATTTAAGAGACTAATCAACAAGCAGTGGGACACGGAAGCACTAAGAAATGAAGTAATACGTTTGAAATTGTCTGAGGCGATGGATACTGCGATAACCAATAGCTCAGCAGGCAGTTAAGTTGAAGAGGAATGGACTCTCTAATAAGGGCAATCACTGAAGTTGGAAAGAAAAACATAGGCACAAATAAGGTACCTGCGAAGAAACCATGGGTAGCAGAAGAAGTACTTCAGTTGATCGCTGAGTGAAGGAAGCACAGAAACGTTCAGGGAAATACAGGTACACAGAAGTACAAGTCATTTTGGAATGAACGTATTACGAAGCGCAGGGAAGGTGAGGAGAAATAGCTGCATGAAAAACATGATGGAATCGGAAAAAGAAATGTTTGTCAGAGGGACTGATTCAGCCTATAGTAAAGTCAAAATAACTTTCGGTGAAATTAAAAGCAAGGATGGTAACGTTAAGAGTGAAACTGAAATTCCACCGTTAAATGCAGATGAGAGAAAGGATATATGGAAAGACTATACTGCAGGCCTCTATGAGACAAAGGACGTGATAGAAAGAACAGGAGTCTGTGTAGAAGAGATAGGGGACACAGTATAAGATTTTAAAAGTTCCCTGGAAGACTGAAGATCGAATATAGCAAAACAAATAGATAACATTCCACCAGAATTTATACATTAATTGGAGGCAATGGCAATAAAACGACTATTCACGTGTTTGTGTGAAGAATGTCAGAGTCGGACCATATATCGTCTGACTTTCGGAGCAACATCATCCACACAGTTCTGAAGATTGTGAAAGCCTAGAAGTGCGAGAATTATCGCACAATCATCTTAACAGCTCATGCATCCAAGCTGCTGACAAGAATAATATACAGAAGAAGGGATAAGGAAGTTTAGGATATGTTAAGATGACGATGAGTTTGGCTATAGCAAAATTAAAGGCACAAGAGGGGCAATTCTGTCGTTGGTGATAATAATGGAAGCGAGAATAAAGAAAATTCAAGAAAAGTTCATTGGATTTTTTGACCTGGAGTAAGTGTTAAACAGTTGGGGTGACTATAGGGAAAGATGGGTAATGCATGATATGACAGGAACTAAGAGAGAACAATAATAGTCGGAGACCAAGAACGAGGTACTATTCAATCTATACATCGAAAAAGAATTGACAGGAATGAAAACAGTTTCGAGTGCGGGATTAAAATTGTGTGCGAAAGGGTATCAATAACAAGATTCGCTGTTAATATTGCTATTCTCAGTGGAAATTGAAGAAGAATTACAGGATTGCTGGACTGAATGAATAGTCAGATGAGTAAGGAATATGGATAGAGAATACATCGAAGAAAGACGAAAGTAATGAGGAGTAGCAGAAATAAGAACAGTGAGAAACTTAAATCATAATTACTGACCACGAAGGGGAGCAAGTAAGGTACTCTTTTTCCTAGGCAGCGAAGTAATCCACGTCGGAAGGAGCAAGGAGTACGTAAAGAACAGACTACCACTGCCAAATGACGCACTCCTGGCCAAGAGAAGTTTACTAGTGTCAAAGATAGACCTTAATTTGATCAAGAGATTGCTGTGAATGTACGTTTGAGGCACAATCTGTATGGTAGTGAAGCATGGATTGTGGGAAAACCGAAAAAGAAGGGAATCGAATTATCTGAGATGGTGCTACAGAAGAATGTGAAAAATTAGGTGAATGATAAGAAATGAGGAGGTTCTTCGCTGTATTGACGCGGAAAGGAATGTGTGGATAACACGGGACTGGATAGTAGAGCATATGTTAAAACATGCGGGATAAACTTCCATAGTACTAGAGGGAGCTGTTGAGGGCGAAAACTGGAGAGTAAAGCAGATATTGGAATACATTCAGCAAATAATTTAGGAGGGAGGTTGCGAAATGTCCCAGATGATCAGCTTTTGTAACTGTGGTATCTTCTAAATAGTTTGCCTTGACTGACGGTTTTTTATTAATAATCCCATATACCGACGGAACATAGCGTGGTGATGTGTAGGACCCTTCACTTCAGCACTCTACTTTATCAGTTTCCCACCACATCTTATGCATCTAAAAGTACCCGTCGCTGCCAGTATGCAGCCTGCAACATTAGTGTGTCGCCATCTCCAGTAAATTTAAAGATACCAGACATTTTGTTTACAATTTTTGACTGACGAAGTAATGAAGGTTTCAGATACGGAGCTCCTTAACGTTTTACCTAGCAGTAGGGATACATTATTCATCGCGCACTCTTTTTAGACGCAAGGAGTAGTGAAATTTCATAGTTGGCTGGTGATTCAAGAGACAGCGACAACTTGAAATCTGAGTTTAGCTACCAGTATTATTTTAAATATTCCTCCAGATTAAATTCTTTGTCATGTAGTTTTCCAAGTAAATACTGTCGATAAAGTACTAGGAACACTTAAGTCGCAACAGAGATTTAGTACATAACAGTTAAATAACCGTGTTGTGCATAGGTGGAGCTTTATGACCATAAACGTTTTTCAGATTATCTAATGCCACCATTACAGTAAATTTTAAATGATAAAAATTAATACACAGAGGGTTTTGAAGCTAGGTTTACTGCCTCCAGCTTCACCATGTAAGTGGTAACTTACTTCGGAAAAAATACCATACATTTGCAGATACCCAAATTTGGGTCACTATATGTGATTTACAGATGCATCTTCCTCACACCAGCGAAAGAGTTGTGAGTCTCTTATATTTAAGCTAATTGGGCGGAATCGCTTCACATTTTAAATTTAGGAAAACGTAAGCAATTTCCTACAGTGTGGATACAGATTTTCCCGATTGCGGTCGAGGGAAGTAGTCTCACAATTTACACCATAAAATGCGGAGACAGTTCTAATTTCTATGGTTGAATATTTTAGTACGTGCTCATGAAGCAGTATTCTTAACTCCTTAAGCCATGAGCGACTGAATGCATGATTTCTGCTTGAGATGTAATTATTTATGTACTGTAAGAGATTTATGTGTTGCGTTGCTGTTACCCCTCAGAATATCAAGTACTTTTGCCTGTCTTCTTTATGTGCCATTCGTCAAAAACACTAGGCATGTGAGTCATTCCTCGATGATCTGATTGTTTTAATGCGACCCGATCCGTCTAATCCTCTGCCAACACGCTTCATCGCAGTGTAGCGCTTGGACCCCACGGCCTTCATTTTCAGTTGGATGTATTCTAATCTCCGTCTTCTCCTACAGGTTTTAGCCTCTACGGCTCCCTCTAGTACCATAGAAGTTATTCCCTGTCTTAACAAATGTGCTCTTATGATATCCCACATGCTTCGATTCTCCTTTGTTCCAGTTTTCTCACAGTCCATGATTCTGTTCTAAACAATGCTGTGCTCCAAGCGTACCTTATTAGGAATTTCTTCTTCCTGGTTAGGGCAATGTTTGACATTAGAAGACTTCTTTTCAACAGGAACGCCCCCTTCAAAGGTGCTAAACCGCTTATTATATCCTGATTGCATGTATTATTTTGCGTCCCAAGTGGGAGAATATCTTCATTTGATCAATTTCGTTGTCACCTGTTTTTTGTGCTGAGTTTATCGCTCACCTCATTTCTGCTACTGATTTCTTTCGTCTTCCTTCCCTTCACTCTGAGTCTAGGTTCCATATTCATTAGAGTGTTCATTCCGTTCCACACGTCATATAAGTTATCCCTATATTCACAAAGGATAGGACTGTCATTAGCGAAAATTTTCAGTGAAATCCCCGTGAATTTTCAAGAGCCCTGAAGCTTTCCTTTATATCTGCCACTGCTTCTTCAGTATAGAGATGGAACAGTAATGCCAAATATCTCTATCCCTGTCTTACACCCTTTTTAACCTGAGCACTTTGCTCTTGGTTTTCCATTCTTATCGTTCCCTCTTTGTTTGACTACATACTGTATATCACCCTAGGACATATTCCATAGAATTACGATCCATGAGTGATTTCCGTGCGGTCTCACCATGATGTAATTCTCCTGGAAACCTACTCGAGTCACCAGGCTGTTTCGAAGTATACTACCTCCTCTTTCTACTCTTTATCAGTGTATTTATCGTTACCATAAGAAATATATAGCACTCCTTCAAATATCATGCTGCATTTTAAACTGTCGCAAGCTTGATCTACGTTCAAGAGTCCTACGAATGTGTCATGACTTTTCTTAAATCTTCCTTCCATTAACAGGCGCAATGTCAGAATGGCTTCTCTGGTGTCTTTACTTTTGCTTGAAGTGAAACTGATTGTCATCTGAGAGATCCCAAACATTTTCCATTCTTCTATATATTATTCCTGCCAATATTTTCGGTTAAAGAGTCATTAACGTGATTGTACAGTAGTTTTCGCACCGGCCCGCCGCTAATTCCTTTTCTATGCCAACCTCTTCATGCCAGCGTAGCACTTACAACTTACCTCCTCACTTACTGGAAGTATTGCAATCTCTATCGCACCTACAGTTCTTACTCTCTACGCCTCCCTCTAGTACCATGGACGTCATTCCCTGATGTCTTAACAGACATCCTATCATCCTGTCCCTTCTTCTTGTTAGTGTTTTCCACACATTCCTTTGGCCTCCGATTCTGCGCAGAGCCTCCACATTCCTTCCATTATCACTCCATTTATTTTCCAACATTCCTCTGAAGCACCACATCTCAAATGCATGGATCCTTTTCTTTTCCTGCTTGCCCACAGTCTCTGGCAGTTACCCCGCTGGGTGATGCTATAGGTGTCGGATGAGATGTCAAGCATGCCGGACGCATCTTATTAGCGGTAATGTTCGTCTAGTCCTTAATTGACATGACGTTTCAGATTACTACCAGAGGGTCCGAAAAAGCCCGGAGCATTATGCGGCCCCCACAACCATGCGTCCACGGCGCAATGTATACATCGAGCAGTCGTTCGTCTAGATGATGGCGTGTTCGGACGCGACGCTCCCTCGCCCTTGTGTACCACGAAACATTTTCCATTGACCATGTGACATGTTTCCATTCCTCCACGGGCCCAGTTTCGATGATCCAGTGTCCATGGCAAAGGAAATTGACATCCCTGGGTCAAGAAGGGAACAAGGTGGTCGTGTGCTCCGGAGCAGCACCTTGCTACATAAATGCGGTGTAAATGTCTTTCAACCAAAAATGCTCTCAGCAGTAGCACGGAAAAAGACCACCAGCTTACCGTTTCTGATATGCTCGTTCCCAGGCGTCGAGCTGTGGCAGTATGCCCTTTGTCTTTGTCGTTTATGTCGATCGATTTCCCGGTCTGCGACACCTATCGACGCTAGAATGATTCCTATATAGTCTCTGTCCCGCTAATATGTTTTCCTTATCGTATCATGTACCCACAGGATCACCAAATGTCATTCAATCTCGAATTGTTAGTAGCTATAAACAGTTGGCTCATCAGTGAACAAAACTGAGCTGAAGTAACGTTAAAAACAGACTAGCAGCAAAGCTCGTGGGAAAAATATTCCTAGTGATTGCATTGTACAATTGCGTGACAAGTCATCATGGCCTAGTTTCATCCGACAATGTGAGAGGCATTAGAAGTCGAAGGTAAAAACTTATCAAAGAGGACAAATTATCGTGAGCAAAGCTGACTGAGTAAATGTGGACACCAAGACTTGGTCAGTAACCCTTATAAATGGAGTAGATCAACAAACAATTCGAAAGTTGCGTTAGTATAAAGGACACTGACAAGAGGAAATAAAGCACTGAACTGACTCATTTAAAACCTACAAAAATATATTTTCATGTGGAAAAATCCATAATTATTTGAACTTCGTTAGCCTTCATTCTTCTTTCTCTCAGTAAATCTGTCATCAGACAGGTGTCAACTGAACGTTCGCCATATCTCTCTGTCCCGAGGATCCTCCTTCAATTGATTGTAACTTCTTCCTCTCTTTATCTCTGCCAGCATTCTACATAATCTTCTTCTCCATCTTTTTCTTACTACTTTTCCCTCCATGATTCTCTGTAGTTCTGTCTTTCAACTTCACTTTCTCGATTCTTCTCCATTACCACATTTTAAAACTTTGTAAACTGTTTTCTTGTTTCTGTCTGACCTTCCTCGTTTCAGAAGCATAAGAAACCACACCACACACAAATCATTTGGCGAACCTCTTCCTAAATGACATGGGGATGCTTCCGTCTCACACCCTCCTGAAAACTCTCTTTCACATGGAGATTCTGTGCCTCACTTCCACTGTTCGTCTTCCACTAGATGTTACCAAGCTTCCTTAATGCTGGAATGACTGAACCTGTTTTAATGCCATTACATATAGTGATATACCAATCGCGTAATTTTCTTTTCTGATTCTTATCACTTTGGTCCTGAAAATGTTTAATTTGGTTTTCCTTAATAACCTGGAGCTTTACCTCTGTCTCCGGTAGAATAGTCATATCATCAGCGTACGTAAGGTTTTTATTCTTTCTCCTCCTACGACAAATCGTCTTGATTTTTCCAAGGGCATATCGATTAGCTATTCAGCATATATATATATATATATATATATATATATATATATATATATATATATATATATATATATATATATATATATATATACTCCTGGAAATGGAAAAAAGAACACATTGACACCAGTGTGTCAGACCCACCAGACTTGCTCCGGACACTGCGAGAGGGCTGTACAAGCAATCATCACACGCACGGCACAGCGGACACACCAGGAACCGCGGTGTTGGCCGTCGAATGGCGCTAGCTGCGCAGCATTTGTGCACCGCCGCCGTCAGTGTCAGCCAGTTTGCCGTGGCATACGGAGCTCCATCGCAGTCTTTAGCACTGGTAGCATGCCGCGACAGCGTGGACGTGAACCGTATGTGCAGCTGACGGACTTTGAGCGAGGGCGTATAGTGGGCATGCGGGAGGCCGGGTGGACGTACCGCCGAATTGCTCAACACGTGGGGCGTGAGGTCTCCACAGTACATCGATGTTGTCGCCAGTGGTCGGCGGAAGGTGCACGTGCCCGTCGACCTGGGACCGGACCGCAGCGACGCACGGATGCACGCCAAGACCGTAGGATCCTACGCAGTGCCGTAGGGGACCGCACCGCCACTTCCCAGCAAATTAGGGACACTGTTGCTCCTGGGGTATCGGCGAGGACCATTCGCAATCGTCTCCATGAAGCTGGGTTACGGTCCCGCACACCGTTAGGCCGTCTTCCGCTCACGCCCCAACATCGTGCAGCCCGCCTCCAGTGGTGTCGCGACAGGCGTGAATGGAGGGACGAATGGAGACGTGTCGTCTTCAGCGATGAGAGTCGCTTCTGCCTTGGTGCCAATGATGGTCGTATGCGTGTTTGGCGCCGTGCAGGTGAGCGCCACAATCAGGACTGCATACGACCGAGGCACACAGGGCCAACACCCGGCATCATGGTGTGGGGAGCGATCTCCTACACCGGCCGTACACCACTGGTGATCGTCGAGGGGACACTGAATAGTGCACGGTACATCCAAACCGTCATCGAACCCATCGTTCTAGCATTCCTAGACCGGCAAGGGAACTTGCTGTTCCAACAGGACAATGCACGTCCGCATGTATCCCGTGCCACCCAACGTGCTCTAGAAGGTGTAAGTCAACTACCCTGGCCAGCAAGATCTCCGGATCTGTCCCCCATTGAGCATGTTTGGGACTGGATGAAGCGTCGTCTCACGCGGTCTGCACGTCCAGCACGAACGCTGGTCCAACTGAGGCGCCAGGAGGAAATGGCATGGCACGCCGTTCCACAGGACTACATCCAGCATCTCTACGATCGTCTCCATGGGAGAATAGCAGCCTGCATTGCTGCGAAAGGTGTATATACACTGTACTAGTGCCGACATTGTGCATGCTCTGTTGCCTGTGTCTATGTGCCTGTGGTTCTGTCAGTGTGATCATGTGATGTATCTGACCCCAGGAATGTGTCAATAAAGTTTCCCCTTCCTGGGACAATGAATTCACGGTGTTCTTATTTCAATTTCCAGGAGTGTATATTGAAAAGTGCTCCTGGCATACAGCAATCCTATCACACACCTCTTTCAACACCCTCCTCTTCAGTTTCTACTTCTGCACGAACTATGACTTTCTGCCTGTATAGAGTTGCTTCATCAATCTTCTATTCTTCCAATCTGTACGTCTTTTTGAGAATCATCAACAGCATGCAGTAATCAGTTTTTTCAGTTTTCTCACGGTCGTCAAAACAAACATACGTTTCAGCAGACGCTGAATTCACGGCAGCCACAACCTGGATATATCATTTTGAAAAGATATGACCGATTTAGCTGTAAGTCTTTTAGTTGTATGCAGTATGAGTTTCGCAGCATTTTGGGCTGCATCATCATGTGTAATCAGCACAAACTGAGAGACAAAACTCACGTAATGCAAGAAAACATAGCTTAAATGTAAAGTATATACGGTATGAGCATACACGCTAAACACTAATTCTTTCCTCTATTCTCCTCCAAAAATCTGTCATCATTTTCAGAAACTCAGCTGCAGCTCTGGTCCGTCTTCCTTTCCTAAAGTCGAAGTGAACGTCTTCTATATTCTCTTCCTTTTTCCTCTTTATTCTTCTCGCTACTATTCTGGCAAACTCCTGTAAAACAAATTCCCCTATAAGCTTTAGATCGTTTGGCATTGCCTGCCTTTGACTGAAATATAATGACAACAGTATGAGACGAAACTGCGGCAGTGACCTTATTTGACTTTTTTCCATTTTTCATTAGTTTTTAGACTGCTCTGATGCAGCTCGCCGCGACTTACTCTCCTGTATCAACTTCTGAATCTCAGAGCATCAGTTACACACAACGCCCTTAGCTGGTTGTCGTATGCATTACATTCTGTCTTACTCTACAATCAGCCTATACCTTGGACTAGTCAGTAGCTTCCACATGTTCCTTTCCTCGCCTATTACTTGTTGAAACTCATTTTTATGAGTTTTCTTCCAGTTTACTTATATCCTCGGAAATTCCTTCCTCAAATTAAAGCCTCTATTAACATTTGTACTCTTCTTTATCGAGAAATGCCTACTTAACTTGTGCTAGTGTGGTTCTTAAATTGTCTTTGCCTCATCCGTCAGCTGCCATATTGCTTCAAAGATAGCGCAGTTCCTTTACGTCGTCTGACACCCGATCCGCAGTTTTGATGCTGTTTACTATTCGCGTTCTTTTTACGCAGTACTTTCGTATTTCTTTGGTTTGCTCTCAGGCATTAGTCTGTGCTCATTACGCTGTTCATTCAACATGTCAGGCATAGCAATGGCATCATCGAACCTTATCCTTTTCTTAGTACCGAATTAAAACGTACTACTGAACTTACTTCGTTAAATGTTTCTTGTATGGACAGGCTGAATGTTAGTGGAGAAAGCCTGCATACTTACATTATAACCTAACAGCTCCGAGCAGTTCACCCTTGGTGTTCTATTCTTACTGTTCCATCCTAGTTCGATTACAGATGTTATTTGCTTCCACAGAGACGACCAGTTGTAGATAACTTGCTTGTGTCTGAGGGTTAACGGCTGAGTTGAGAGAGTGTTTCTAACTGCATAACTCAGTTTGGAAAGTTCGCCTTGAGGAGCGCTTTGCACAATGGGATCGACTGCTTTGTGACGAGGGCACATATACTGCAAAGGCTTTGAAGCTCATTGTTTCGTTAAACCACAGCTACGAAATTATTTGCTTTGCGGAGGGATTTCAGTGGGTTGTGCGAGAATTTCTGTGAAGTTGAGATAACGTGAGCTAGCAGATGAACTACATGCCAAACTCTACTTCTGAATGTGTGCGTGTCACAACATTCCTTCAACTCTGCTTCATCCCTTTTCTATAATGAATGGAATGGCAACAGAAAATCGAAAGCCTGCTTAATTTGCAGGTACAAGTACGGATGGGTAATTAACTGACAAACTGTTCTTAAACAAAAGTACGACTGATAATTAGTATTATTTGACTAAAGCGCTCGGTGTATGTTATCTGATAACGGAACGGGAGCGTATAGTAGGGATACACGCACGCAAATTTGATAGAGAAAAACAGAAAGTTATTGTTTATTCTGCGTGAGGTGGGATTGTAGTAATCTAAGATTACGTAAAATCTAACGGTCACAAAAATTTGGCTACACAGTAGTACTGTCCCAGCTTTATGCTACCTTAGGTTGGCTATGTAAATATCTTTTCATGACAGCATGACAAATACAGTTGCACTGGTTCTAGTTTCAGGACACTGATGGATGAATTCAGTTTTTAAAATCGATCCATGTATTAGTTGTTAGGTGGGTGTCACCCTCTGTCACCAAAAATATGTTGGAAATAAGATCCTCCCTCAAAGCTGGAAAAATGCGAAACGTATCTAAAGCAAATTTTGAAAAGTTTCTGTAGATAATTATATAGAAAATTCTGTGACCTCTATAGAAAAACCCTTGTGTCTTAGAATGAAATGGATAAAAAAACCTAGAACTGAGTCTTTCCACAACTATTACAATTATAACTGCAAATTTATGGTATTACTATATTAAAAAAAAGCAAACGTAACGTAAATAATATTATTTCAAGCACATTAAATGTACAAGAATCGAGGCAATATTCCTCAATGCTCACACTTGTCAGAAATAATATACGGCATACACATAAATTACATATCAGTTCAACTAATAGTTTCCATGCTTTCTCTCCGTTTAGGCCCATTAACCGATCTAATATCAACGCAACAAGTCTGAATTTATTCACATTAATATGATTTCAAACGTCTACGAAACTTTTCCTGGCTAGTTCCCTCACAAAATGATGAAAGTGAAAAAGTTTATTGGTTATCGGTTACTGCATTTCTGCTGTTGATGCAGTAAAACTGCAGCATAATAAATGACGCTTTAATTTATTACTTCTTTACTACTTAACCTAATCCTAAGATTCTTTACGGACAGTATGCACTGACTGATTGTACCCACAAAGTTATATCATTGTTCGATACATAGTTCAGGAGATATGACGTCATAAAAATTGAGATGCATGAAATACTAGACTTTGCTTAGAACGTAGGAAAAACTAACCAGACTATACTCATGTGGTGTTTGATAATGAGAGCATTTAGCTACTTCCAACGAACTTCCTAAACATAATTTCAATCGTTGTTTGAACTATACTTAAATCATACATTTAACACATTAACTCTTGTAAATAAATCAGAAGTTTCAAGTTGTTTCATACATGAGGGTTCGATTCTTTGTAGAATCGGTGTTTACTGGTATATTTTCAGAACCTACAGCAAGTGGATTTTAAGAACATTCAGCGGTAGTTCTATGGGTAACTTCAGATACTCTTCTTACATATTGATGTAACTCGTGCTTTTTCCGAACTGCTGGGTCCTGTTACTTGTTCGAGCGATCTGCGGTAGATTATTGATGTAAGGTGGGACAACTGTGCCGCAAATTCAGCAGAGAATGCGACAAGGATTCCATCGGGCCCTGGAGCTTTGCACAGTGATAAAATATTTGCTTTAAATTCTTCTATGACATTTGCACAAACACAATAGAATATCAAAGAGTTATTTATCATGGAACTACATTACTTTTGCGTATTAGTTACTTTTCTGTGTTTAAATTGCTATTGTAAATATGAAACTGAAATTCATATTGTCCTTATCTTTTGCCGTTACGAAACGTTACATGCAGTTCCACAGCAAATGGTTTCCTAGAAATCTCTTTCATAATTCATTAGCTGCAAACTACGCACGTGAAGTTTTGTTTTACAACCTGGCTGTCTTACATGCAACGTCTGATGCTCCCAGTGCCTGAAAGCATTCTCTCGTGCACTTAGTCACTGAGTATGAGAAGAAAGCTTCTGACAGATTCCGTATCGACGACGTCTAAAGCTATATATCAGTAGGAACACATTAAAAAAAGCGGATGGATAAGGTATCGGAAAGTGGTCAGTGTTCGGTAATGTAGCACCTTACGTTTGTATAACAATTCAGCGCACATCTTCAGGTGCAGCACGAACTTGCGAGGCACGGCAGGGAGAGTATATCGATCCCCTTCCCCACGGCGGTGGTGTCCTGCTGACCCACAGAACAGCGCGTCTTCTAATGCCGCAGGCGGCGGGCAGTTAACGCTTCCCGCAGCTGACATACCGGCTACCTGCTACCGATGGGTGCTTATTTAACCATAACCGTTCCATATAATGGCTGGTCGTTCAGTGGCACCTGCGCTCTAAGGATTCAGTGGCTACGAATATGTTTTCAGGAACGCTGCCCAGTATTCAATTTTTATTCACTTTGCTTTCTAATCTGATTACACGACCTCTATTACGTATTTTCAATAGGAGTGTGATTGGCTGGATTAAAATAATACAGTGCAGTTAATCTCAGCACAAAATGTAATTTGTCTTAGCTCATATTTCCATTTCTGATTTCCTTTGGTAAATTTACTATTTACTGAATGCGAAACGCCTATTAATTTATAAAAATAACGAATACTAGTCGAAAGCATTTTCTTCTTCGATTTGATCCTAAAAAAAAATCTGCGACGAACTTGCTGGCACGGTGGTAACTACTTTCACCCATTAAAAAAATATGATAGCTCTAAATTACAGGCACCAAGAAGGTTAGAGTCTTACAAATTGTACCACAATTTTAATTGTCCTCGTAAAGTATCTAGAAAACTATCTTCATGCTGCTGACCCTTATTGGAATGTATTAGACTGTATCTATCTGTTGTATTCCACGAGACCAGGCCACATACCGCTCAGAATTCTTGCGTGGAGTAGTTCAGGCATATCTTTATGTTCGGAGAATGTGAATCTTTGCCTGTGAAGCTATATGTGTAGCGAGTAGGAAGTTTAAGATATTGGTTAGGAAGAATCGATGTGCCAAGAATTGGGACACGGATGTACTAAGGAATGAAGAGATACGATTGAAGGTCTTTGATTTAATAGATGCTGCGTTAATGATTAATTTGGTAGGTAATTCAGTTGAAGAGGAATGGACACCACTAAAACGGACAATCACAGGTGTTGGAAGGAAGGAGACTACGGAAAAATCATGGTGAAAGAAGAAAGAAGAACATACAAAAATTCAAGAATACAGAAAAACAAGTCACATAGGGAATGAAACAAATAGGAAGTGCAGAGAAGCTAAGGCGAAATGGTTGTATGAAAAATGTGAAGAAATCGAGAAAGAAATGGTTGTCGGAAATCCTGATTCAGGATCCAGAAGAGTCAAAACAACCTTCAGTGTAATTAAAAACAATTACGGTAACATTAAGACTTCTATGGCAATTCCACTGTTAGAGAACGAAGTGCTCAGACTAAAAAGGGTGTGAGAAAGGGATATAGTCTTTCGTCCCCACTGTTGAAACCCTACATCAAAGAAGCAGTGACGGAAATAAAAAAAAGGGTTTTAGAGTGGGATTAAAATTCAAGATGAAAGGTTATCAATAAAAAGATTCGCTAATGACATTGCTTTCATCAGTCGAAGTGAAGAAGAATTACAATATCTATTGATAGAGTGAACTGTCTAATGAAAACAGAATACGGATTAATAGTTATTCGAAGTAAGACGAAAGTAATGAGAAGTTGCTGAACTGAGAGGAGCGAGAAATTTAACAGCATTATTGGTGATCACAAAACGTAAGAAGTGAAGAAATTCTGCACCCTAGATATGAAAATAACCCATGATGAATGGGGGAAGGAGGACAGTAAAAGTCGACTACCACTGGCAAACAGTACATTCCTGGCCAAGAGAAGTCTACTACTGTCAAACACGGGTCTTAATTAGAGTAAGAAATTTCTGAGAATGTGTACTGTGGGAGAAATAGAACAAAGGAGACCAGAAACATTCCTTTGCCGTGTTTTTGTGCAGCCGAATGTTGAAAATTAAGTGGACTGACAAGGTAAGGAATGTGGAGGTTGTCCACAGAAATCAGCGAGGAAAGGAATCTATAGAAAACACTGACCAGAAAAAGGATAGGATGACATGACATCTACATCTATATCCATACTCTGCAAGCCACCTGACGGTGTGTGGCGGAGGGTACCCTGAGTACCTCTATAGGTTCTCCCTTCTATTCCAGTCTCGTATCGTTCGTGGAAAGAAGGATTGTCGGTATGCTTCTGTGTGGGCTCTAATCTCTCTGATTTTATCCTCATGGTCTCTTCGCGAGATATACGTAGGAGGGAGCAATATACTACTTGACTCTTCGGTGAAGGTATGTTCTCGAAACTTTAACAAAAGCCCGTACCGAGCTACTGAGCGTCTCTCCCGCAGTCTCCCACTGGAGCCTATCTATCATCTCCGTAACGGTCTCGCGATTACTAAATGATCCTGTAACGAAGCGCGCTGCTCTCCGTTGGATCTTCTCTATCTCTTCTATCAACCCTATCTGGTACGGATCCCACACTGCTGAGCAGTATTCAAGCAGTGGGCGAACAAGCGTACTGTAACCTACTTCCTTTGTTTTCGGATTGCATTTCCTTAGGATTCTTCCAATGAATCTCAGTCTGGCATCTGCTTTACCGACGATCAAATGTATATGATAATTCCATTTTAAATCACTCCTAATGCGTACTCACAGATAATGTATGGAATTAACTGCTTCCAGTTGTTGACCTGCTATTTTGTAGCTAAATGATAAGGGATCTATCTTTCTATGTATTCGCAGCAAATTACACTTGTCTACATTCAGATTCAATTGCTATTCCCTGCACCATGTGTCAATTCGCTGCAGATCCTCCTGCATTTCAGTACAATTTTCCATTGTTACAACCTCTCGATACACCACAGCATCATCTGCAAAAAGCCTCAGTGAACTTCCGATGTCATCCACAAGGTCATTTATGTATATTGTGAATAGCAACGGTCCTATGACACTACCCTGCGGTACACCTGAAATCACTCTTACTTCGGAAGACTTCTCTCCATTGAGAATGACATGCTGCGTTCTGTTTTCTAGGAACTCTTCAATCACACAATTGGTCTGATAGTCCATATGCTCTTACTTTGTTCATTAAACGACTGTGGGGAACTGTATCGAACCCCTTGCGGAAGTCTAGAAACACAGCATCTACCTGTGAACCCGTGTCAATGGCCCTCTGAGTCTCGTGGACGAATAGCGCGAGCTGGGTTTCACACGACCGTCTTTTTCGAAACCCATGCTGATTCCTACAGAGTAGATTTCTAGTCTCCAGAAAAGTCATTATACTCGAACATAATACGTGTTCCAAAATTCTACAACTGATCGACGTTAGAGATATAGGTCTATAGTTCTGCACATCTGTTCGACGTCCCTTCTTGAAAACGGGGAAGACCTGTGCCCTTTTCCAATCCTTTGGAACGCTACGCTCTTCTAGACACCTGCGGTACACCGGTGCAAGAAGGGGGGGCAAGTTCCTTCGAGTACTCAGTTAAGATATCAGTGAATAACTTCTATTGTACTAGAGGAAGCTGTAGCGGACAAAGCTGTGCAGGAAGACGTAAATGGAATTTATGGATGACAATGCGCAATTTCACCAGACCACAATTGTTCGCGATTGGATTGAAGAACGTTCTGGACAGTTCGCTCAAACGATTTGACCACATAGATCGCCCGACAAGAGTCTCTTAGAACGTTTACTACAAATAGTTTAGAGGTTGTTCGTGCACAAAATCTTGCACCGGCAACTCATTCGCAATTACGGACTGCTATAAAGGCAGCGTGGCTCAGTATTTCTACAGGTGACTTCCAATTAGTTCAGTCAATACCACGTAGAGCTGCTCCACTACGCCGAGCAAAAGGATGTCCGACGTGGTATTAGGAGGTATCCGTTGACTTTTGTTACCTGAGTGTGTATCAAGCTGCGACGCCACAGACCTTTCCTGAACCCAGCAACACGCTATGCTTTCAATATAATTTCACAGCTTTCTCCCTTTGCGACTCACACGTCAAGACGAGAACGACAGTAAGGTATAGCGAGAGGATATTGTGGGGATAGCTTACACTATGCGGATATTCAATATGGCTAGCCTATCGACTCTACACAAACGACAAAAGATCAATGCACGAAGAGGGAAGCACCAAACGGGGGCCCTGCAGAAAGGGTAGCAAATACCAAATACGTTTGTTGCTTCAGTGTTTCTGTCGAGAATGAGACTCCACTGCTATAATAAAAAAAATTAAAAAAAACCTTTCTTATGATTTAAAACCTGGAGCACCACATGGCACCAAATTTGCAATTTGTAACAGTAGCTGGATTACTAGTGAGGTGTTTGTTCGATTGATGGACCACTTCAGCCGGCCGCGGTGGTCTCGCGGTTCTAGGCGCGCAGTCCGGAACCGTGCGACTGCTACGGTCGCAGGTTCGAATCCTGCCTCGGGCATGGATGTTTGTGATGTCCTTAGGTTAGTTAGGTTTAAGTAGTTCTAAGTTCTAGGGGACTAATGACCACAGCAGTTGAGTCCCATAGTGCTCAGAGCCATTTGAACCATTTTGATGGACCACTTCATTCAAGCTATAAGAACTCATTCTAACAGGAAGGTATTACTAATACCAGATAGACATGCAGCACATGCAAAAACAATCTGCTAGGCTGGAGATGACCTAAAATGTTTTTCCTGCCTCCACACAATAACAGTAGTCTACAGCTACAAGACATTGCCTTTTTGGAAGCATCTGCGGCAGTACAAAATGGAATCAAAGGCTTCTCCAAATCTGGGAACTTGCCACTGGACCCACCCATCTTTAAAACTTTGGACTTCGTAGAGATTAAATTAAATCCGGAGTCAGAAACTAGATATGAAGAACAAGAACGGAGTGGACAGGCAGGAACTCCTAGAAATATCAGTACAAACTATTGGAAATTATGCGATGCATAATCCTTCAGTGTCCACAAAAACAAACCTGTAGTAGGACGGTGTCAGTAGACCCACAAGATGTGTCCACTCACCCAACTCTATGAATAATATCTGCTGTTGAGATAACCGGTAGCCCTTACAAGAGTGTCTTTTGTGATAAATAATATGAGAAAAATAACATTTGGCCTAACAAAACTAACTGAAAAATATGCGAAATTGGCGAGAGGAATATAAAGTTAAGTGCCTGAAATCGTGTATAAGGTATGCAAAAATAAGTCTGAAAAAAAGTAAACGAGTGGACAATGATGGAACTGTTCAGTGCAAGTCCTAAAGTAGCCTAATATTTCAAATAGTGAGTATGTACCAAATGTTCACATTTGTTTGCTAAAGTCTTCAAAATTAAAGTAAATATTTGTCATACTCACTAAATTTCCACATTTCTTGCTCTATTTGAGAAATATTTTGTAGTAATGTGTAACACCAGTAGTAAAATTTGGATGACCTAATTGCAAACTGTACCCTCTTAACCTATAACGTTATATCTTTTAGTTTGTACAAAATTCAAATTTAAAACTTTCGGTCTGAGAGAATGGACTACACAATTTAGCCAAATCAGAAGAATGCTGGAAATGTTACAATTTATCGACCTTACCAAATAATGCCTGTTCAAGTGCGTCGTACTCAGAAGGTATTTGTGGATAGGTCAGAAATATAGCATACAAAATATATACACCACATAGCAGTCAGTATGTTCGGAACTGCAGATCAACTTATAGCTCATGTTATGTAGTATTGTTAATATAAATCAGTTTTGTTGATAAATTCTTTAGTGACCTTGAAGGAGGTAACTACTAATGAATCATATGTAACTGTGCATTAGTTTCATTACTGCTTTTTGTCATCGGCAAGTTCTTTCATATTGAGCATTCTTTTGTAGTTTTATGTTACATGGTGTTTGTCTTTCTACTACATATTCTCTAAAGTGAGCTGTTGCTAAGGAAAGGTGATACATTATATATGATAATTATTATAATATACATAACACAAAACGGTATTTAACATTGCAGTTACTTCATTCGGGGTGAAAATTATTTAAACGAAAAATCTCAGTGAGGTTGCAAGAGACACCGAAACAGATATGTTTCTCTAACGTCATATTTTCCTGTGAGGACTTTTAAACAAGAAGAGGGAGTTTTCTCTCAACGAAAAATAAACTAAGAGACTTCGGTAGGTTGCATGGGACAATGAAAACACATTATCTAATGTGTTTTCCTCTGAGTACAAAAAGTAATAGAAACAACTTTTAATTATTTACTATCAAAAGACAAGAAAATGGACACTACACAATTACTTCAATTACAGTAGAGGTTCAAGAATGTCTCCATTGACTTATGAACAGAGGTTACACAGGCGGATCATGTTCTCTCTAACATGGACTAATACTGCAGGAGTGTCTCGCTAATTCATACTACTGCTGCTTCTATCCGGGCAACCAGAATCTCTTCTGATTAAACAGGAGTTTTATAAACGAAAGTGCACATCACTTGTCCCACAAAAATGTCCATAGTGTTGAAATAAGCAATCGCGAAGGCCATGGTATAAGATAACCACTGCCAATCTACTTTCCTGGAAGGTGTCGGTTCACGAAACGACGCCGAGACGACTGAAATGTGCCGGCGCCCCGTCATGCTGCAGCCACATGGACTGTCTTTTAGAGACTGGCACGTGATCGAGTAATGGTAATGCCATGCCGAGGAAACTGTAGTAATCCCTGTCACGTAAAGGCCTAGGTAGAAGATACGGCCCAATTAAGCAGTCACCAAAACATCTTCTCACATAGTGACGTAGAACCGTAACTGATGAGCGCCAGTAAATGCGGTAATTGGATTAACCTCTCCCCGAACGTTGCTTCATCTCTAAACAACACATAGGACTGATACGTAAGATGCATTTGACACTGCTTACGGTACTATTGCGAAAACTGAGCTCTGAATATCATCTAGTTCCATATTGTGCACTCGCCTGTGTGTTTCCCACGAGTGGCTGTTCCTGAATTTGTGTTAATTCTTCTTACCTATTTTTACTCCAGGAACGTCATAACTTTTGTGTTAAGAACATGCACTGGAATCTGGAAACAGCCCTTTCCATCCCAGAGTAACACTTGCGACCTACGTCCTCAATTATTTGCTGTATATATTCCAATCTGTCTTCCTCTACAGTTCCCGCTCTCTATAGCTCCCTCTAGTACCATGGAAGTCATTCCCTGATACCTTAACAGAGACCTACCTTGTCATCCTGTCCATTCTCCTTGTCAGTGTTTTCCACATATTCATTTCCTCTCCGATTCTACGCAGGACCTCCTCATCCCTCATCTTATCAGTCCACCTAATTTTCAACATCTGTCTGTAGCACCACAACTCAAATTGTTCGATTTTTTTCTGTTCCGGTTTTCCCACACTCCATGTTTGATTACTATGCAGTGCTGTCCTCCAAACCTACATTCTCAGAAATGTCTTCCTCAAACTAAGGCCTATGTTTGATAGCAGGAGACTTTTCTTTGCCGAAAATGTCCTTTTTCACAGCGTTAGTTTTGTTGTTATGCCCTCCTTGCTCCGCCTGTCATTGGTTATTTTGCTACCTTAACTATATCTACTTCGTAACCATCAATCCTGATGTTAAGTTGCTCTCTGCTCTCATTTCCTCTACTTCTCATTTCTTTTGTCTTTCTTCGATTTACGTTCAATCCATATTTTGTACTCATCAGAATGGTTATTCCATTCAGCAGTAAATGTAATGCATCTTCATTTTCGCTCAGGGTAGCAATTATATCAACGAATCGCATCATTGATATCCTTTCACTTTGACTCTTAATTCCAATAATGAACGAACCTTTCTTTTATTTCCATCATTGTTTCCTCGGTGTACAGACTGAACATTAATGGCGAAAGTCTGCATCCCTGTCTTACGCCCTTTTTAATCCTTGATCGTCCACTCTTATTATTCCCTATTGGTTCTTCTAAATACTGTGTATTATCCGACTCTCCCTATAGCTTACCCATAGTTTTCTCAGAATCTCGAACATCTTGAACAATTTTAGATTGTCGGACACTTTTTCCAGGTCTACAAATCCTATCATTGTGTCTTGATTTTTATTTAGTCTTGGCTCCATTACCAAGCGCAACGTTAGAAATTCCTCTCTGATGACTTTACCTCTCCTAAAGCCAAACTGATCGTCGTCTAACACATTCTCAATTTACTTTTTCATTCTTCTGTGTATTATTCTTGTCAGCAACTTGGATACATGAGCTGTTCAGCTGATTGTCCGAAAATTCTCGCACTTGTCGTCTCTTGTGGTCTTTGGAATTGTGCGGATGATATTTTTCTGAAAGTCAGATGGTATGTCACCAGACTCATACATTCTACATATCAAGGCGAATAATCATATTGTTGCCACTTTCCCGACGATTTTAAAATTCTGATGGAATTTTATCTATCCTTTCTACCTTATTTGATCCTAAGTTCTCCAAAGCTCCTTTAAATTCTAATGGTGGATTTCCTGTCTCTTCTAAATCGACTCCTGTTTCTTCTTCTGTCATATTAGACGTTTCTTCTCCCTTATAGAGGCCTTCAGTGTACTCTTTCCACCAATCTGCTCTCTCCTCTGCGTTTATCAGCGGAATTCCCGTTACACTCTTAATGTTACCACCCTAGCTTTTAATTTCACTGAAGATAATTTTGACTTCCCTATATGCTGAGTCTGTCCTTCCGACAATCATTTCTTTTTCGATTTAATCACGTTCTCATCCAGCCATTTCGTCTTAGCGTCTTTGCACTTCCTATTTGTTTCATTTCTCAGCGGCTTGCATTTCTGTATTCCTGAATTTCTCTGAACATTTTTGTACTTCCTTCTTTCGTCTATCAGCTGAAGTATTTATTATGATACCCATGGTTTTTTTGCAATTATCTTCGTTATACCTATGTTTTTTTCTTTCCACCTCCTGTGATTGTCCTTTCTAGAGATGTCCATTCCTCTTGAACCGTATTGTCTACTGAGCTACTACTTGTTGCTGTATATACAGCCTTAGAGAACTTCAATCGGATCTCGTCTTTCCAACTTTGCGTAATGATTCTTCCTGACTAATCTCTTAAACTTCATCCTACTCTTCATCACCACTACATTGTGATCTGAGTCTATATCTGCTCCTGGGTATTACAATCCAGTGTCTGATTTCGAGTTCTCTGTCTGACCATTATGTCATTTAAGTGAAATCTCCCTGTATCACCAGGTTTCCTCCAAGTATACCTCACCCTCTATTACCAGCTGGAATTTGTTACAGAGCTCAATTAGTCTTACTCCTCTCTCATTCCCTGCCCCAAGCCCGTATTTTCCTATAACCTTTTCTTCTGTTCCTTTCCGTACCACTGCATTCCATTCCACCATGATTAGATCTCCTTTTACGTACTGTATTACTCTTTCAGTATCGTCGAATACTTTCTCTATCTCTTTCTCTTCAACTACGTCGGCATGTGTACGTGAACTATCGTTGTCGGTGGTGGCCTGCTGTCGATTCTGATAAGAACAACCCTATCATTGAACTGTTCACAGTAACAAATTCTCTGCCCTACCTTCCTATTCATAACGAATCCTAATCGTGTTATACCATTTTCTGCTGCTTTTGATATTATCTTATGCTCATCTGATGAGAAATCCTTGTCTTCTTTCCGTTTCACTTCACTGACACCTGCTATATCTATATTGAGCCTTTGCATTTTCCTTTTCAAATTTTCTAACATACCTACCACGTTCAAGCTTCTCACATTCCACGCCCAGACTCGTAGAACGTTCCCCTTTTGTTGGTTGATCAATCTGTCACCTCGCTTTAGGCATCCCCCTACGGGGGATCCGAATTTGGGACTATCAGAGAATCTTTTGCCAATGGAGAGATCATCGTGACAATTTTACAATTTCAGGTCACGTGCCCTTTGGACACACGTTGTATGTTTCTAATGCAGTCATTTCCATTGGTTTCTACATCCTCATGATTCTTACTCCTTTAGCGGCATTTTCCCACCCCAAGGGCAAGGGAGTGTCCTGAACCTCTCTGCACTTCTCCGCCTTTTTTGACAAGGAAGTTTGCAGAATGAGGGTGACTTCTTATCCTGGAAGTCGTCGGCCGACATTGCTGATTATTAATCAAATTTTAAACCGTGGCATGGTTTTTAACCCGGGACCAAGGACGTTTAGATTGTTAATCAAAAACGCTACCTCTAGACCACGGGTGCAGTGGAGGCTAGCGATATTGACATGCACATTACTTAATACTGGCTTTTCACATTTGAATGGTGAAATGCACATCTGTTCTTTACAGCCACCGTAGTTAGCTGGCGTTGCTTATACACCAGGAATAAAATCAGTCTTGGAGCTTCCTCAATGGACGGTGTAGCCCCTTTTACGAAAAGGGATAAATGACGGGTACAAAAATGCGGCACGGTAACGATATTGGCCTGCAGTTGTGTACCTCGTTCTTTACCCCTTTTAGTAAACAGAACTCATTCGGGACTACACCGTCCATTGAGAAAGTTCCGAGATTGATTTTACTCCTGATGTGTAAGCGACGCCAGCTGAGTAACTACGGTGGCTGTAAGGAACAGATGCGCATTCGATCGGGCAGATGCGAAAAGGTAGTTACAAATAATGTACGTGCGGCCGTAGTCATTGTTTTTGCAACATTCCCCGAACGACACCAGTAGCAGGCTGGTCTTTCACCTTTTTAACATTTTACTTGGTAGATATGAAGTTCCTATATAGGTTGCAAATGTCTTCGTGTGTCGTATTTGAGATGTACGAGTATGTTCTCATTCAGTCGTTTAAACAGGTTGTTAGCGACCATTAATGTATCGAATAAAAATACTCCATTAGGTTTCTCAATTTGTTAGATTTGTTGACTTTCCTTCCAGTGTCAGTACCATGTTCGCTAACAACTCTCCCGTTTGCGACATGCACTAAACGATCAGATACTTTTATTGTCAGAAGGTCTATATACACTTTGCTGTCACACTTGTGGGTAGAGAAATTAGTAAGACTATGTATCAAATATTGCTTCACAATATAGTTCTTCCTTATCAGTGCAATGGTATACTTGAATTTTGCGTTCAATATTGAGCAAGTTGACGTCAGCACTTATTACTGATGTCTGTTCGATGTAATCCTGTGCTATCAAGTCTATGCTATCCCTAAATGTATCTGAATCTGATGGAAAGAAGAAACGCTCCATTATTAATCTAGGTCCAACGCCTGATAGCTTCATCCAAACTAGCTCACAGCTGGATTTGTTTTGGGCCTCACTAGAACTAATGTTCCTACTTGCTGCTACAATCCACCTCCTCACAGCGAGCGACATCTTTGTGATATGTGTTCTACACGTTGTTAATTGTCATCTCTGTATTTAAAATAATACCCAGCGGTTACTGTAATACAGGGAACGTAGGTTAAGCCTAAAGGTATCGTCAAGTGTTGTCGTCTTGGCTTAGTAATCGAAACGT
The DNA here is from genome assembly GCF_023898315.1 of Schistocerca nitens. Taxonomy (NCBI): domain Eukaryota; kingdom Metazoa; phylum Arthropoda; class Insecta; order Orthoptera; family Acrididae; genus Schistocerca; species Schistocerca nitens. Next base: position 420,473,194 of record NC_064615.1, read on the forward strand.
CCTTGGAGGGCCCGGGTTCGAAATACGCCACTGTTTAACTTTTGAATTAAAATCGTCATCACCAGCAATCGAGGATTCCTCGCAAAAGAAGTCACCCTCGGTCTCCCGACTGCCTTACTAATGAGGGCAGAAGAGCAGACAGAGGTTCAAGGCACTCCCTTGCACTCAGGGTGGGAAAATGTCCCTAAAAGGCGGAACAATGAGCAATGATCAACGGCACAATGCTGCATTAAAGACACACATTGTGTGTGCACAGACCATGAGACATGTAGCTGAAAAGGTGATGATGATCCCTGCATTGGCTGATGGTTCTTAACTAGTCCCCCACTCGGGCAGTCACTCGGGGTTGGATTGTTGGTAGTTGACAGCTTCAGTATTACGCACGTTATGAGGTCCCTTGACTGCAAGGGAGGAGAAGAAAGTGTGCAGTCCGTGTGTATACCGGGTGGAATTATTACACACGTGGAAGAGTCCTTCTGGACGCTACGAAGGGCACAGGGTGCGGCCAGCTACAGGTGGTGGCTCACGTCGGTGGGAATGATGTGTGTCGCTTTGGATCAGAAGAGGTTCACTGTGGTTTCGAGCGGCTAACTGAAGTAGTAAAGGCTACCAGTCGTGCTTGATATACGAAAGCGGAGCTCACCATTTCCCGTACTGTCGACAGGACAGTTTGCGGACCTTTGGTACAGAGTGATGTGGAGGGTCTGAATCGGGGGCTCAGACTGCGACCGTGTACGCTGCAGATTCCTCGAATTGCGCCGTAGAGTATTTGGGTTTCGGGTTCTGCTAAATAGGTCGTGATTCCATTACTCTCAGGAAAGGCGGGCACACGGGCAGCGGGGCCTGTGTGGCGTGGACTGGGCGGCTTTTAGGTTAGAGGATCTCTGGGAAACACGAAAAGGGCTTTAGCTGCAAAGGGTTATGGTCGAACACAGCAAGAGCGTGGACCTAGGAACTATCGGTATAACAGTCGTAAATTGCCACAGCTCCAAGAGCTAACAGAAAGCCATGATGTTCATATCATTATCTGCACTGAAAGCTTACTAAAGCCGGAGAAAAGCTCAGCTAAAATTTTTTTTGCGTCGAACTTAAAGTCACCATCACTTTGTAAGACGAGCTAATGGCTCATGAAAATAAATTCATTGATAACAGAAAGTGAAAAATGAGCTGATAGGCTCTTTACAGCAGCTTAGTTATAAAACAAAGGTTCTTCTAACTGTCAACTCTGAGATTGTGTGTCGTTCTGGCGTAGTTACTGTTGTGTGAGATTGTGGGCTGAAGCACACTTACGTGCACGTCCAACAAAGACAACGAAGATATCGCTGCATCAGTCAGATTGTGAATTTACGCACACTTAAGTGCAAGCCTAACAGATACAACGAAGGTAGATGTAGTTTATCTTCAAAGATATGAAGGAAGACTGGCTTTAAAGTCCCGTCGACATCGAGGTCATTAGAATCGAAAAACCTGCTCAGTTTGAGTCAAGGATGGGGAAGGAAATCGACCGTGCCCTTTCAAAGGAACCACACCGACATTTGACAGGATTGATTTATGGAAATAAATGAAAACGTAAGGCTGGATGGCTGGACGCAATTTTCAACTGTCGTCCTCCCAAATGCGTGTCCAGTGTGGCAACCACTGCGTCGCCTCGTTCAGTACGGTTTACCTTGTAGCGAAATTGAAGTAGAGATTTCCTGCGAGTCAGTATGGGTAGAGGTCACTCTTGGCACGCGGAATAAAATAACATTTTGATCCTTTTACCGACCTGGAAGGGTCGAAGAAAATTTGAGTCTAATTTCAAACATGTACCCGTCTCATAGATATATAGATGGTGGTGACTTGAATCTCCCCTCGGTATGTTGACGAAAATACATGTTTAAATCCAGAGGCACGTATTAAACACCATCAGAAATTGTGCTAAACGCATTCTCTGAAAATAATTTCGAGCAATTATTTCAAGATCCCATTCGAATAGTAAACGATTTGAAAATACACTTTATCTCTTAGCAATAAATTATCCTAAGTTAATAAGCAGATAACGAGAATCAAAGAGGATACAGAGATTACTGTACACAGGGTTGTCGTAGCGAAACTCAATAGCGTTACTTCGAAATCAACAAAAAAAACGAAAACTATATCTTTTCTAAAAAGTAGATATAAATTCGATTAACACTTTCGTGGGAGACAATCTGCATTCCTTCCAAATTAACAGCGTAAGTGTAGACCAGATGTGGCGTGAATCCAAAGAAATAGTACTGACAGCAGTTCAGAGATTTATTCCAAATAAATTAACAAACGACCGAGCTAATCCCCCATGGTACACCAAAAACGTCAGAATACTGGTGCAGGAACAACGAAAAGAGCATACCAAATTTGAATCAACACAGAAACACCAAAAATGGTGATTTGTTACAGAAGTGCGAAATGCAACGCAGACTTCAATACGAGTTGCTTGTAATTATTTTCACAATGAACCTTTGTCTCGAAATTGAGCAGAAAATCCAAAGAGAATCTGGTCGTATGTAAAGTACGCTAGCGCCAAGACACGAATAATACCTTCTCTGCGCGATAGCAATGGAAATACTACCGATGACTGTGCTGCTAAAACAGAGTTACTAAACAGAGTCTTCCGAAACTCCTTCGCCAAAGAAGACGAAGAAAAACATTCCAGAATTCGAATCAAGAACAGCTGCCAACGTGAGTAACTTAGAAGTAGATATTCTCGTATTAGTAACAAAAACAAATCTTCCGATCCAGTTACATTCATTTCAGAGTGCGCTAATGCAATATTGAAACGTCCCCTTTGAACAATTATACATGACTGCGCTTAAACTGACTCACAATATTTTTTAGCGCAACGAAATCTGACTTTCAATAATCGTTACAAAAGAATGGCCCTGACTAACATTAACCTATACCTTTCACAAATCACTTACCTCACAAAAATCTTCGTTACTCGAACTACTGCAATACAGCGAGCGCCACTACTGCCAGCTAAATAAAAGATTCAAACTACGGAAGGCACTAACTACTGATAGGCATAGTTAGCAAATGAAAGATTTTAATAGAGAACAAACAATGTATTTACCTTAATAGTCATAATATATATAGCAGTTCATGACATCCAGTCTTACAAATTTCAAAACTCCGCTATTTGTCTCCCCACATCCACCACTGCTGGCGGCTCAACTCCAACTGCGCAACGCTACTCGCTGTTCACATCCAGCTGCCCCACACTACAATGGCAGACAACAATGCAAACTAGCCACAGACTGCACACAGCACAGCCAGTGATTTTCATACAGAGCGCTACGTAACATTGCCAATAAGAAAACCTAAACAGCCTACTAGCACAGCCAGTGATTTTCATACAGAGCGCTACGTAACGTTGCCAATAAGAAAACATCAACAGCCTACTTACATAGCCCCCATGCTCCCCACAAAAAATTTTACAAATTGTTTTGGGCAGTGGCCAATAATGATTTGATAAAATTATTCATAATTACAATAACAAAGATATCAAATGCACACACTTATTGATACAATGTTGTTCAAAAGCTAAAATTTTCTCACAGGCCATAAAGACAGTCCTGATCATTCATCACAGTAAAATTGCTGTGTTTTTCTCAAAGTCTGAGCAGTAAAAGAAAATGCACACGGATGTAGTGGATTTCCTTGCAGTCTTGAAGAAGTAGTGTTGCCCTTCCAACGGAAAGACAGTGCTGACTCGACATGCAGACAGGTAATGGGCCACAACAGAGCAAACCCACAGCAGAGTCATTCGAAGTTTTGAAGAATATTGGTAGGTAGGTCATCACAGAGTAGACCCACTGTAGTCCTGGTAGAGATTACGGTATTGGTGGGCCACCAGAGGTGCAGACCTACTGTAATCCTGGTAGAGATTGTGCTATTGGTGGGTCACCATAGGTGCAGACCCACTGCAATCCTTGTAGAAATAATGGTACTGGTGAGTCAGCAAAGGTGTAGACCCACTGTAGCCCTTGTAGAAATAATGGTATTGGTGGGTCATCAAAGATGCAGACCCACTGTAGTCCTTGTAGAGACGGCCAGCAGCCATCTGTTGCGACTGTGCACCATCGAAGAGTCTTGAGGAGAATATAGCAAGTCCATAAACCACCACTTGTCCACTCACAAAAAATTTGTTTGAAATGTCCTTAGAACCAACAATGCTGTTATCCAGTCCCTTGCTGAATAATTAACACACGTGCAAATACTAACAGTCCCTACTTCTCACATATTGTCCATATGCTATGACCAACAGAAACGTGTGCAGTGAAATGAAACTTACAAGTTAATAATATGATGAACTGGTGTCAATTACAATTTCGTAACATAATAATACAATTACAAAGGTACAAAATACATCATTAAAGAACATAACAATACAGATAACATTTGTAGTACAGGCTTTACAAAAGAATCGAAATAACATATACATCAGTGTTATAGGAATTACGACATGAGTACATACATAAAAGATCAGAATAACTTTCGAAACATCAACTTCACACATGAGCATTAAAACAGAACAGAATAAATAATGTCTAAACATCTTTACAAAGAAAATAACATATTATCAGAAAAATTCTACAACATAACTCTTATTAGCTAAACACAATAAGACAGGAAAAACACAAATTCACATAGTGTAATAACACAAAAATACAGGAAAGGATTTGTTTTCAGTGTGACATTTGGTACTGCAGTCCACCGCAAAACTTCATTCCATTTATCTTTCCTCTTATTTCAACATTTGTTTCCACCAAAAAATTCTATCCAAGCTTGCTTACTGTATTTATATGTTCACACATTCCTTACCTCATTATTTATTTTCCATTATCTTACCTCATCATTTATTTCCAACAAAATCCTACCTAAACCTGTTGTCCCTAAACCCTACTTTTTTGGTTCATATCCTCTTTCAAAATACTTTTTTGGCCAAACCATTTTCTTATAGCTTCTCAATGCATTTCTTCCAATTCATCACAACTTGTTCTCTTATATGGCCTACCCCATCTTAAGCTAACTTAAATCTACTGAGCTCAGATGCTAAACTAAGGGACGAGGCAATGCAGCAGCACAAAACAATTAACACAAACAGCAATGACAAAAAAATGCAAATTGGCAAAGCAAGCAGCAATAGTACAACTAATATAAGGCAATGAGCAGCAAACAAGAAAAATAAATCAGTAGTAAAACTGGCTTAACAGAGTAATGTAAAGTGAAATTTAGTAGCACTATGCCTGGCAAACAGCAGCAGCAAATGCAATAACTTATATCTAAACATGACATAGCTCAAGCAGAAAAAATATTACACTAAAGATGGCCATGTCTAATACCTATGTCACATCTTAATACTAGAGTGATGCATCACAATTTATTCTACAAAAGAAATTACCAAGTATTTGAAAAGAAAATTCTGTATGCAATTTCTGTGAAGGGAAATGTCTTTTTGTGCTCCTTCGTTTTTTTTAAGTACACCATAAAGTTATTCTTTACTGGGTCTGTAGGCATAAAATATTTATATTAGTACATCTACAGAATTTTATTTTAACCAATGCTGCAGGGCAGCTAGAAACTAGATATTAAACAAACTGAGCCATCTCTCAACTAGAAAGACAATAGACGTAAAATGTTTCTCATCATTTCATTATGCATTTTAGTAAATATCATAAATTAAGAGCTCCACAGTGTAATCATATGTTTTCAAGTTTGAGTGTGTCGTATTTGCGATGCTTTCTACAAAGGAATGTCAATAGCGAGGATAATGGCACTTTTTTTTCCACCTGTGCCTCTGAAAGGCACACACTAATGGCTTTTTTCCAGGTGACTGTCGCGCAGCTGGGTGCCCATGACTCATTACGTGAAGGTGGTCACTTAACTTTCTTACTGAAATATTTACGACACCAATTTGGATTACAGTGACAGTCTCATATACAAAATTTCACAGGTCAAGAATTTGCATTGCAAATGTGTAGAAACAAAATCCTATGAATATAACAGTGTTGAAAAAGTTTTCGTCGGCATTGTGATACATTCACGCATTTACACACATTTCATAACTCTTTAAGTACGATTCTTGGTTTCCAACATCCTTTTCCACAAATCAGAGTCCCTAACCACTACTCATTATTCATTTACGTATTCGTCGACACTTCTTCAATATTTCATCATAATAAATATGTAGCATAATCAAATTCTTCATATAGCATCAGCTTATTGATCATAAACATACATCAACAGCATAATACACATCGTCGTCGTAAAAATAACATCATAACACCTCAGTCAAATCTCAAAATCGTCGTAGCTTCCTCCAATAATTTCAAAACCTAAAAAAATTCTCTGCTCATGTCAAAAGTTTCATCTACCTCAAACGTACTTTAAAAATCTCGATCCCATACCAAATACATCATTCAAAGCTCTCATAGTACCACAATGGTTCCGAAAAAATATGAACATTTCGCAAAGTACAGACAAAATGCAATTTCATAAGTGTGAAGTTACCCAACTGTGTAATTGCGTAAACATGTGTCAATGATGTAGTAAAAAAAATGTTTATCTCTCAGTTAAATTATCAGATAGCTGTGTAATTTGTGTGTTAGAGAAATATGGTACCGTTGTGTAAAGTTGTATAAGCAAATACCATATTAGCTAGGGCTCCTTGTGCTTGCCAAACACATGGTACACAAAGTAAGCGTGTACCCACCTGAGGATTAATGTAATCATACCCTCAGGTGTTACAGATTACACCAATGGAATGAAATGTATCACGGAAAACTTTCTTCGTAATTCAAAAATCTTGAAAAATAAATGGTTCAAGTACAAAATTAATCACTCAAATGCGTGTCCGGTAGCGCTAAATGTGCGTCTTGCTGTAAGATAATCTCTGTGGAAGTGTCATAGTTATTGTCCTCCGAAAGCTAAGTTCTACAGAAGCCAATGTACCTACCTCATGATAAACAAAAGTGAAATGCTTTGCGTATAGATATCTTAGTTATTACGCTTATTGCCGTGACGAAGAAAGTACTTTGCTGTAACGTATTGTTGTGCTATGGACAAGGCAGTCTCATTGTAGCTATACCACAAAAGTTACTACTAAAACATGTTTTACTTTCCAGAATAATACAGAAAAACTGTGCAGATATAAAACAGAAACACGGCAAAAACAACATTGTAAATTGTCACTCATTAGTAGCGTCGTGAAAAATCGTGTAGCTGTCACATAAACTAACCACTGTGTCATCTGGTATCTCACTGAAAGTACTTTAAATCCAGAATGTATTTTCAAGTAAACCAAAATGTTGCATTAAAATCTCATTAGCAGTACTGGTAAACGTTCTAAGTATGTGAGCCTTATAGTCGTTATGTAATCGTGCAACTAACAAGCAAGAATGTATAAATAACAACACTGTGTCGACTGTTCACTATAACAAGGCATTCGTAATTTCTGTTCTACTATGCAGAGCTCCAGCTTCGACGGAATCATCGTGTGGTATATGTCGGTAAAGAATACGGGAATTTTTCTCAAGGTTAGCATCTATGTTATTTTTCTCTGAACCAGCTGGCGCACGTAGCAGCCTGCTGTGCGAGTCATTGTCTGTCTCTTTGTTAGCGCGCGTCGTTATTAGGATTAGGAGACATAATTTCTACAAATTCACCTTGTCGAGAGTGCCCTGCTCTGTTTGAATACCGCCAGTTCTGATGGAATTCAGGTCTGTCGTTTTGTCGGTAGTTTACATAGTTTCTTGTTTGTCGGTCATGTGGTGGAGAATTTCTCCCGGAATCGTAACTGCGCGCTGAACTGTTGCGTCTGAAGTTATTCTGTCTCCCTTGATAATAATTGTTTTTGTTCCCATATTGTCTGTTTCTATGGTAATCTCTGTCATATTCATTACTACGGAAATGCGATCTTTCTCTGTAACTATTATTACTCTGCCAGTGGTTGTCATATGGGTGGTGTCTGTTTTGGTCACGATTTGCGTTGTAAGAATAGACTTGTCGTGTCCAGTTATTGTTTCTGTCGTCACGGAATTGTGACGCATGTGACCTGTAGTGATTGTTTTCCTGTTTTCGCATCCCGCGACTGTCTGTGTCAATTTCTAATTCTTGCAAGAGTCCCTGAAAAGCTTCAATGTCGTCTTTGCAACGTCCTGCCAAAATAATATTTCTTAAATGTTCAGGCAATTTCATTAAGCAAATGCGGATGAGTTCTGAAGGGCTGTATGGATTTGAAAGATGTAGATTCTTATGCAACATGTCTTCAAAATATTTGACAAGTCTGGAAATTTCAGATTGTTCAAAGTGTTTCATCATCATGATGCTATGTTTTACTCGGTCTTGTGTAGCTTGAGACCAATATGCTGAGAGGAAGGCATGATAATATTCTCCTTCACTGTGACAATCGTGAATGACCGATCGCATTCTTACAACTGGTTCATTCTCTAAATAGCCACACATAAATTCTAATCTGTGCTCTAATGACCATTTGGAACGAAAACAATGAGAGAATTGACGGAGCCACGCATGTGGATGAATTTCGTTGCCAGAATTCTTAAATGTTTTAAATTTACGTGTAGTAATGAACAGCTTATAGTGAAAATCATAATGTCGGCGAGTCGCATATCGGTCACTGTTACGTCGTTTCGGCGGTTCCATTTCAAAATTCGGTGCACCTTGCCAATTTCTTTCATAATTTCCGAAATGCGCTGTGTCATTATTTTGTGGTTGTTCCGTATTTCTATGTCCCTCTTCCAGTGTTGGGGCGCGAGTGTCCTCTGAAATACGTAATTCTTGTATTACCTGTGTCAGCTGATCTTGTACTTACGGATTTCTCTTTGGTGTTACGTATTAATTTGATTCTGATTTTGTTTGAATTTCCTAATTTGTTCGCACTCTTCTGTGTCATTAAAGACTACCGGTTTTGTGTCATTTAGATTATCATCTACCTTCGTAGATAAATTATTAGCTGATCAGAAAGTTCTACCACTTTCTCTGATAATGAACTAATTTCCTCCATGTGTCTTTCTGAACCAATTTTCAGAGCATCTACTGTGTGCTTTAAGTTTTCCTGAGTTTTTGCAAGTTGCGTAACCGAATCTGTAGATGCAACTGAGTCAATTTTAGCTTGCAAGGTCTCATGATTTTCATGAACAATAGTTTGCAGTTCTTTTATGGCTGCTTCGTGATTCTGTAATGCATTTTAATGCCGCGAAAAAATAGGTTGAAAATGATCACAAATTTGAGTTTTTACGTCATTACAAACTATTTGACATTTCGATGCAATGTTATGTAACTCAGTAGTTAAATCTTCACGTGTTTGTTCAAGCGTGGTGTCTAACTTCCGAAGATTTTGTTCCATTGTGTCTAACTTTTGAAGTTTTTGCTGTGTTTGTCCCATTTGTTGTATTAATTGTAATAACAATGCCCTGGTGTCTGAAACATGTTCCTCAGTGCTTTTCGGCAGTGAATTTGCACCGGCAACATTCACATTTTGACAAGGAGGAAATGTGTCTTGACTTATTTGAGAAAACGGTGAGGACCCAAAACCTGAATATACAGTATTTGCGACATTGTTTCCTGTCATTTCGGATTCCTGAGGCGAGCTATTGCCGACCGATCGATCGATAATGCTTCGCTGTTCACTAATTGTTTCACTGTCTACGCCATTATTTGCCGCCCGCTCCATTTCCCTATGCACAATTACCAAATCACTAGTTTGAACATTAGTTAATTCACTACACGCTGGCGCTAACACACTGCTTTCGTCTTCACTGTTATTTCTCAGTTTACTTTGGAACCTAGTATTACGTTTTTCACACGCCATTTTTGTCACAGTATTTCACACGACAACACAGAAAAGCACAATTTGAAGAGCAAAATAAGAAAACACATTAACATAGCACTGAAAATAATGTCTAGTTAATTGCAAGCGCAGCTGCGAAATACTTGGTGCAAATCAACATGCATGCCACAACAACAATGAAAGACTGCAACTACAAAGGAGATTCTCTCTACAATTACGCGCTACCAATAAAGTAAAGCTACACTAATTACACAAACTACAAGAAAAAAAGCAGAGGATTCCAGTGAGGTATCCTCGGCTAACGGTCGACATATGAAACGTCCCCTTAGAACAATTATACATGGCTGTGCTTAAATTGACACACAATATTTTTTATCGCAACGCAATCTTTCAATAATCACTACAAAAGAATGGCCCTGACTAACATTAACCTATACCTCTCACAAATCACTTACCTCACAAAAATCTTCGTTACTCGAACTACTGCAATACAGCGAGAGCCACTACTGCCAGCTAAATAAAAGATTCAAACTACTGAAGGCACTAACTACTGATAGGCATAGTTAGCAAATGAAAGATTTTAATAGAGAACAAACAATGTATTTACCTTAATAGCGTTGAAAAGTCATAATATAGATAGCAGTTCATGACATCTAGTCTTACAAATTTCAAAACTCCGCCATTTGTCTCCCCACATCCACCACTGCTGGCGGCTCACCTCCAACTGCGCAACGCTACGCGCTGTTCACATCCAGCTGCCCAACACTACAATGGCACACAACAATGCAAACTAGCCACAGACTGCACACAGGACAGCCAGTGATTTTCATACAGAGCGCTACGTAACGTTGCCAGTAAGAAAACATAAACAGCCTACTTACAATATCTCCATAGTCAATAAAATTCTTCTGGGTTTGAGCCCGCATTGTCATCTGTAAAATACCGACGTTTCGGCGACTGTTGCAAGGCGCGTTCCTTACGATATGTTACTAACCCAGAAGAATTTTATTGACTGTGACAACGGCCGCGGAAGCCTACGTTTACAATAGCTCCATACTTAACAACAACATAAAACCGCTAGGTCGACGAAAGACCCTGCCCAAAGTCTGCAAAATTTCACAGGTTACACAAAGTTTTAGGAAAGGCAATTGGAATACACTAAATTGCAGATCCATATCATTAACGTCATTATGCAGCAGGATTTTGGAACAAACATTGAGTTCGAACATCATGTATTACTTCGAAGAGAAAGATTAATTGATACGTAGTCAACACGGATTTAGAAAGTATCGTATTGTGAAACACAACTAGCTCTTTACTCACTGGAAGTGCTGAGTGCTACTGACAAGGATTTTCATATTGATTCTGTATTTCTAGATTTCCAAAAGACTTCTGACACCGTACCTCAACAACGGCTTGTAATCAAATTGCGCTTTCTCTGTAATACCATCCCAGGTATGCGATTGGATTCATTATATCCTGTGAGAGAGTGGGCAGTTTATATAACTGACGGACATTCATCCTGTAAAACAGAATTGATTTCTGGAGTTCCTTATCTATATAAAGGATTTAGGAGACAATCTGAGCACCCGTCTTAGGTCTTTTGTAGACGGTAATCGACTAATAAAGTCTTCAGAAGATGAAACCAATAGCAAAACGATTTAGAAAAGGCATCTATATGTTGCGAAATTGGGAATTTGAACCTAAATAATGAAAAGTGTGAGGTCATCCAAATGAGTGTTTAAAGGAATCGATTAAACTTGGGTTACGCAATAAATCAATCAAATCTAAAAGACCTAAATTCAAGTAGACACCAGGGAATTACATTTAGAAGAACTTAAATTGGGAAGAACACAATGAAAATGTTGGGGTGAAGGCGAAGAAGCGACTGCTGTCTTTAGCAAAAGACTTAGAAGATTGAACAGATCTACCGAGACTGCATGCAAAACGTTTGTTCGTTCTTTGGTGGAGTACATGATACATGATTTGGGGTGGAAATCATAAAAGAAAGGCACTTTTCCTGCAGCGGAATCTTCTCACAAAATCTCCAAATGCGAAATTATTTTGTTGACGCCGACCTACATAGGGAGAAAGTATCATCATTATAAAATAAGGGCGGGCCGGGGTGGCCGAGTGGTTCTGGCCGCTACAGTCTGGAACCGCGTGACCGCTACAGTCGCAGGTTCGAATCCTGCCTCGGGCATGAATGTGTGTGATGTCCTTAGGTTAGTTAAGTTTAAGTAGTTCTAAGTTCTAAGGGGCTGATGACTTCAGATGTTAAGTCCCATAGTGGTCAGAGCCATTTTAACGAATAAAATAAGGGAAATCAAAGCTCTCACGAAATACATAAGTGCTGGTTTTTTTCCGCGCACAGTTCGGGAGATATTAATAGAGAGTGTGAGGTAGTTCGATGAACGCTCTACCAGGCGTTATGTGTGATTCTGAGAACAGCCATGCGGATGCAGACATAGAGCCGGGACCAAGTGGGAGATGACCGTGAGAGAAAGACTGTAAAATCAAGGGAAGGGTAACATTCTTTGAGTCGTAGTGTGAAATGTAAGAAGTCTGAATGTTGTAGGGGAGTTAGAAAATCTGAAAGTTAAATACTAAGGACGTATCTAGATACAGTTGGGATCTGGAAATGAAATGGAAAGAGGTCGAGGATTTCTGGTCATATGAGTATAGGGTAATACCGACAGCAGTAGAAAATGTTTTAAAGAGCGTAGGATATGGTATGAACAGGAAGGAAGAGAAGAGTGTGACCTACGGCGAGCAGTTGAGTGACAGGGTTGTTATCATCAGAATGGATAGGAAACCAGCACCGAGAACAATAGCTGAGGTATATATGTCACAATCGGGAGCAGAAGATGAAGAGATAGGGATAGTATACGAGGATATTAATTGAGTGATTCAGTATGTGAATGGAGATAAAAGTCTAATAGTCACGGCAGACTGGAATGCGACTTTAGGGGAAGGAGTAGAAGAAAGAGTTATGGGATAATATGGCATTTGCAGTAGGAATGAGATAGGAGAAAGACTAACTGCTTTCTGAAATAAATTTTAGATAGTAAAAGCACAAGATTTGCTACGTAGGACACTCACACTCAGAAGGATGGTAGTTGATTTAGGGAGATCCTCTTCAATTTAAGTAATATCTATTTAAACCATGACCAGCTTCGAGGATTTAAAACCCCATCCTCATGTGTATGCAGTTACAGTATTTGGTAATATCGCCGAATGTTGTGTATTACCAAATACTCTAACTTCATGTACAGTCGTGGACAAAACGAGCGAGACCCCTCGCCTTTTCGTTATGCTGATCCGCACGGCTTTAAAGTCTGCTACACAGCATAACAGGCAAGGCGACGAAGTGCTACCAACATACTATGCGCAGGCGTGAAATTGACAAACTATCTGAACTTTTTTAGACTGTATTCCATAATTTCTAAGACTATATTAATGCTGATTAGTGTGTTAAATACAACACGTAAACATAAGACAGAACTGAAAGAAGAAACGCTAATTTGTATGAAACGGACGAATAAAAATGAATTTCAGCTTATCCAGATAACAGACAAAGAACCCCAGACCGTTAGGAATTAGCAAAATATTATCCGCATTCGCCCGCGAAACGGTCTGTGTCAACGTTCAGACCAGTCATACTGGATTACCATTGCTGACCTACCATGAAAGTGTGCAAATTTAGCAATGCGTGAAGATTCATAACGAAATTCACTTAAACATCATTCAGTGCCACACTTAAGTCAATTCCATTATTGACAGAAGCGGAAAAAGGAGGCAGTATCATGTATGAAATTCTACAAGAGTGTCATATTGACATCCACAGAGCGCCAGTACAGAATAAAGGTAGCGATAAATCGTATTGGGTGCGCGAGAATTTCTTAAAATTGCTTTACTGATATTCTACCTGCCTCCATAGAGATTAGAACCGAAAACAAACCAGACCTTCCTTTCACTATGCTAGCAGACAACCTAGGCAAACAGCCCTCTATTATTACCCCAGACATGAACAAGCCGGCAATTTCGCAATAAAAATCTGCAGTTTCTGTTGCATAGAGCTTTCTGGACTCAAAAACATGAATTTTCTTCCTTTATGTCACCACTTATGCGACAATCATTCGGGATGATTATCGAAATAACAAATTACTGTTATTAGAGAGTAAATTTTGTAGGATAATTCTGCACCACCCCAGGAAATAAACGGCTACATAGCTGCCAAACGTATTCTGCATTGTTTCGAATTCTCCACTAGACTCGCCACAGCCAGAAAACGTTCATTAGCAGAAGTGTTTCTTAAGCTAGCTAGCTATGAGAATGTTCGTACTTCTAAAACGCGGTGGCATTAATACTGGGATGTGAATTACCACGTGTATAGGCAAATACATTCTATTTGCATTCCTGTAAACGTGATTTGGATCGAAAACGTAGCTACGACTAATATGCTTATGTATCGACAGCAACTAGAACATTTCGAATAAAGAGTAGCGGGTGTTATTTATGCGGCCCTCATCTTCAGTGTTTTCGTTGTTAGGATTTCGTCACCTAAACCGGTAAAAACGGAACCCTACTAGTCTCACTTTCTTGACCGTCTATCGGTCTACCCAACCCTTAAAACCCGTTTACCTCCAGAACGGGTGGACATAATAAGCGGAAATGTATCGCACTTCTTGCTGTAACCGGTCCCTTGGTGGTGTAAAAAAGTGAGCTTCTATGTCAACGCAATCAAAAGATACGACGGTTTATGTAAAGAAAATTTACGCGAAAGGTCAAAAAATGGCTTCAAGAACTATGCGACCTAACTGCTTAGGTCATCAGCCCCTAGACCTAGAACTACTTAAACCTAGCTAGCCTAAGGGCATCACAGACATCTATGCCCGAGGTAGAATTCCAACCTGCGACTGAAGCAGCCGTGCGGTTCGTCACTGAAGCGCCTGGAACCGCTCGGCCACCGCAACGCGGCGAAACCCTACTCACCTCATGTATAATGATAATATATACTGTCTAGTGAGGATAAACTGTATTCTCCAGCAACTCAGATCGTTTGATCACGGAACTTTTACGAAGCTACATTCAAACTTTGTCGAAGTCGTCTGCAATATCCATTACAAACACCCTAGGAACTTCGTATGCGATATCCACTTCTGAATACGCTGGCAGATAATGCAGTACTATAACAAGTAGGTGGGAACTTATTGTTATTGGTCCATGCATGACACTTTATTTCAATATCACTTTAACGCGCCTAGGTGTTCGTATATGGCTGAAATTAATGAACAAAAAGTAAATAAACAGTAAACAACTTCGATGTTCAGATCAAGTGAAAGTCACATGTCGTAATTACAACATAATTTCGTTGTTACATCTACATGACTACATCAACAGGATTTCTTTGCAATCCGGACTTACGTGCCTGGCAGAAGGTTCGGATTATTTCTCTACCGTCCCACTCATTAACAGTGTGCGGGAAAAGGGACTACTTAAATCTTTTCTTGCGAGCCTTGAATTACATTATTACTATGGTTTCTTCTTGTGTAAGTACCCTAGGAAATAATGTTTTGGCATTCAGAACATATGGTGGTGATTGAAATTTCGTGAAAAGATCTCGTGGCAACGAAAAACGCATATGTTTTCATGAATGTTACCCCAACTCGATTATCAAATCTGGGATCCTCTCACCCCTATTTCGTGACATTACAAAGCGTGCTACCGTTCCTTGGACGTTTTTGCGTGCACAGTCAATCACGTCTGTCAAGGATATTATAGCAGTGGACGGACAAACGTAGTGTAGGCAGTGTTTTCAGTTGGCCTGTTGCGTATTCTTAGTGTGCGGCCAATAAAACGCAGTCATTCGTTTGCCTTCCCCACAAAAGTATGTTTTCGATCTTTCCAGTTTAAGTTTTACTGGGTACTGAGATGAACTGACAGTGCTTCGACTTGTGTTTTGTCATGTAACCGAAAGTTAATTATTGTTATTGGACGCAGCTTTCGTGTTTAATGTATTCCTCAGTCAACAACAGTAGACTCCTCGTACACCACACATAACTGTTTCAAAGTATTAAATTGTTACTGATCTTACCATGTTGCAGTGGTCATCTTAACTTGCCGTTTTGAAAAAAAGGAAAATATTTTAGCGAAATGTAGCAACTAAGAAGCGGAGTATCCAAACAAACAAACGTTTCCGGTTTAAGTAGTTGCAGTAGGTCTACTACACAGTAACGTAAATTAGGAGCAAAGTCCATAAGTAGATCCTCATCAGGAAAACCAGCCCTCATAATGCAAAGTGCAACTACAACAAAGAAAGTTTCCAAACATGTCAATGAGTAGTCGAGGAAAGTGGACGCATTCTGTCTACTGAATCCCAACGCACGCAATTTACGAGGGGGCACGCCAAGTGTCAGACCCCGATCTTGCTTTTAACTACGCTCATTGAAAGAGGGGACAAAATAAGCTTAAACTCTACCGCTTCTGAGAAAACGACGGTCAAAGTGTTCAATGCGTTGTTGCTATAGTGTAGATACCGCTTAGCGGTTAAGGATTCAACTGAAGCGGTGGCTCTGCGGCTACCATAGCGACTTCGGAACTTTGCGCTGCGAGTTCGAAACCCGGTTTTTCCTTTTTTCCCCCCTCACTCTCTGAATTATCTACGATTGTTTATTCCAATTTATGATGAAACACTGTTGTCGTTATTCGTCAGTTAATTTACTGTGTAAAGAAATAAGTTAAAAAGGGAACACACAGTGCGTAGTGGGGCGATCACTCTGTTGTAGAAATAATTCAGAAGCCAAGATCGCTTAAATACTGTCTACTGGATAACCGGTTTCAACACACTAAAGGTGCCATTATCGGATCTAAATGTAGATTAACATTGATAAACCATTTGGATATAACGATACATGAGGCAGACGAGATGATTTTATATCAGCTTGTCTCATTCGTTTATTATTTTTTTAATTCATTAATTACACATAAAGTTAATTGTCGAGTAATGACAACATTATTTCAACATAAATTAGAAAAAAAACATTCGAAGATAATTCTGATAGAGAGGCAGGAAAATAAAATAATTAAAAGACCCAATATGGTCTCGAACACGGGAATCAATGCTAAGAAGGAACGACGGTAGCCACTGAGCCACCGCTTCAATTGCGTTCTCGGCTGCAGAATGTATCTACACTAGAGCAACAGCGCGTTGATAACTTTGGCCGTCGTTTTCTCGGAAACGGTCGAGTGTCTGCAGATAAGCCGAAACACAAGTTCGCTTATTTTGTCCTCTCCTTCACTGACAAGGGGAGGCCGCCAATTGTGAAATTCAGATTCGATTCATACTGCGCATAATAAAAGCTCATGGCCAGAGGTGTAATGTGGCAAAGCACCAAGATGCATTTCTCAGCCGTTGTCGAGAAAATCGACAGTTAGAAGATACCGCTGCGGTGAAATACTCTCTACGATTCATAATTTCCTACAGCGTCGTGGCGCAGCGGTAAGCGCTCGAGTTCATAATCCGAAGGTCGGCGGATCGAATCTCGCTCCATGCAACTTTTTTTTTTAGTATTTGTTTTTTGTAATTCAAATGTGTGTATAAACACACACACACACACACACACACACACATATATATATATATATATATATATATATATATATATATATATATATATAATTCCCGGCAACAGGTTGCAACAATTATGCATATAATAAGTTGTTGAAAGTCGTTTGTCGTGGAAAAACTGGCGACTTCGAACATCATTATGTTTTCCGCAAACAAATTTGTATTTCACAAATGTTATTAATTGTCTTCATAATGTTAACCACGTATAGTTAGCGGAAGACGTAGAAACGATATTCCGAAACGAATACGTATAGCGTAAGTCAAACGTTCGAATTAGAATAGAAACCCCACGAACACAAATTTGCTGTGGCAGGTATGAAATATAAACTCCGTTAATCGCTCGTTACACTTGAAGGACAGATGTTGAATGGGCCGAAACGAGCCGCCGCATAACAGCGTAGTTGCCTGCTAACTTCGAAAGAAGGTAGATGCGGTCCCTAGCACAACTTATAACACCGTCGAAAATCAGTGCGGACGTGAGAGCTTTGGTACACCCTGTTAAACAAACGGTAAAATGGAGGCGGTACAATTGGAGAGCGATCCGCCTTCACCAACATGCATAAGCAATTCATTAATAGTTTATATATATATATATATATATATATATATATATATATATATATTTGAATTACAAAAAAATAATAATAATAATAATAAAAAAATGTTGCATGGCGTGAGATTCGATCCGGCGACCTTCGGATTACGAACTCGAGCGCTTACCGCTGCGCCACGACGCTGTAGAAAATTATTAATCGTAGAGAGTATTTCACCGCAACGGTTTCTTCTAACTGTCGATTTTCTCGACAACAGCTGAGAAGTGCATCTTGGTGCTTTGCCACATTACACCTCTGGCCATGAGCTTTTATTATGCGCAGTATGAATCGAATCTGAATTTCACATTTGGCGGCCTCCCCTTGTGAGCAAAGTTTCGGGACAATCAGCCTATGACACTTGGCGAGTTCCCCTCGCTCGTCGAGTCGCTTCTTACGCCCGGCGAGAATTATGTATGCCTCCGAGTAAACTGCGCCACCTGGAAACACGGCGAGCGGGGATAAACACGTTTTCCTTCTTATAAGGCAACCCTCTACAGATAAAATTCATGAAGTGTTCTTCAGGTTGCCTCAGATATTTCAGAAATGTTTCTTGCGTCAGGCCTGCCGCATATGCAAAACGTAAACATTTCATTTCATGTAATATTTATCAGGATAAGACATGACAAGAGTGGACCAGTCCCTTCTGAGAAAAATTAGAGATTTTAAGTTGCTCCACTATGTAATGACACGGGTATGGGCTTGCGATCTCTCTTTTATGCCATCGATTTCCGTGTTACACATACTTGGCCACTGCGTTGTGGCTGCCATCGTGGAGGAGGCAGTCTGTTTCCTGCCAGCGCTGTTTCCGCAGCCAATATTAACCGCGACGAATCATTCAGTCAACGCTAAATGGCCCATCTGGCTGAGGCAGACAAGGGCGCTATAATAGAACTCCATGCAGAGGGATCTTCAAATGCCGACATAGCAAGAACTATGGGTCTTCACAAGTCGACGGTAGCCAGGTGGATCAGACGAAAGGAAGAGAGTGGTAACTTGAATGGGAGGCCTCATGGCCGTCGCCGCAAAACAACAGCAGCTCAGGATCAGCAGATACGCCGTTTCAGTGAGAACCACCCATTTGTCAACGCACGACAAATTCAGCAAACTTTGGGTCTCAATGTTAGCAGTAAGACCGTCACTCCTCGTGTAAGGGAAGGTGGACTGAGAGCAAGAAGCGCTGCTGTGAAAGAGACATTGACTGTTTCCCAAAGAGAAGCTTGCCTTGCTTTTGCTACTGAAAATGGCGACAAACCTCTCCAGTTTTGGAGGCGAGTGATTTTCACGCACCAAAAAGTTTTCTCTACGGCATCATCCGGAAAAGTACTAGTTTACCGGCCTAAATGTGCTAGGTATAATCGAAAATATATTTACAGTTGCCGAAGGAGTGGCAGGTTGTCGGTGCCGGCCGGTGTGGCCGTGCGGTTCGAGGCGCTTCAGTCTGGAACCGCGTGACCGCTACGGTCGCAGGTTCGAATCCTGCCTCGCGCATGGATGTGTGTGATGTCCTTAGGTTAGTTAGGTTTAAGTAGTTCTACGTTCTAGGGGACTGATGACCACAGATGTTAAGTCCCACAGTGCTCAGAGCCATTTGTAGTCGGTAACGGTATGGGCGTGGATATCGGCCGAAGGGTGTGGGCTCCTGTGGGAAGTGGAAGGAAGATTCGATGCGCGCAATTACATATCAATTCTGGAGAACGTGATGTTGCCTGCTGTGGCAGCAAGATTTGGCGATGATCAGATCATGTTCCAACAAGATCGCTCGTCTATTCATATGGCACGTGTGGTTAAGAGGCGGGTCGACGACCATAGTAATATTACTGTAACGGAATGGCCACCTAAAGGAGCTGACACGAATCCCATTGAGAATATCTGGGCAGAAATGGTCAGAGTAATACGAGAAAAGGGCAGTCACCGTCGACTCGCCGACAGCTTTCTGATGTGATTCATGACGCTTGGAATGAGTTACTTGAATCTCCTAGTTATGTGGCTCGAGTTGTGGGCTCAATGCCCAACAGACTTCGAGCTGTTGTGGAAGCCAAAGGAGGCTTCACCAATCAGCTGTTTCAAGCTTTGTTTCTTTCTTCTTCGTCTTTTTTTTTTTTTTTTTTTTACTTACAGACGTATATTTTATATAATTTCAAGGAAACGCAGTAAATGGAATGTGGACTGATTTTTGAGGCTTCATTTTGTGACGGCTAAACAGTGCTGCATCATGGGACCCGCTATTTGTCCACATGTGGCTGAACATCAGAGGTGTAAAAAATTTTGAGGTGCCGAAGTTCTCTGGAAGAATAACGTCTTTTAGACAAGGAGATGATTTTTAGTTCATTTCATTTTAACCATTCACACTATGATTTGACATTCTAATCTTTGATTTCATTTTATTATTATGTATCTTTTCTCCAGTGAAAGTCAACGGTAGTAAGTTTCAAGATATGAAGAATAACTGGAAGTTTCTAATTTGTGGAAAGCGTATTTAACAGTTAATATTTTCAACAAATCTGTAGTTATAGGACATATTAAGAAGCGAGTCAAAAATGGCATTGTGGAATGATCAGGTTGGTCTCTAAAGGGTAACGACGATAAAATAGCAAATATGAAACTATGGGTAACAACTATTGTTGATGGTGAGGAGCCATAATCGATATGTCACTTTTCCGTAATTGTATTTCTGAAGTTTATCGTCAATCCTAGGACTGACACCGATACTCTGTTTTACGTAAAGAATACAACCTTCAAAATTTATTTAGCAGCGCAGAATATTAAATCACAGTTTATAGATCAGGAACCTAATCCAACTGCCTTTAATTTTATTTTCACGGATGACATTGAGACAGTAAATAACAAGAGAAATAAGAAAACTCTCAGAATCAATATAGAGAATTCAAGTATCATGTGAATTCAAAAGTTTGCTATAATAGCGATTAATTGCTTTTTACAGACCCCTTCATGCCTACGTTTTCCGTCAGACAGACAATGTTTGAAACTAGGACTAACGAGGTAACCAATTTTTCCACAAATTGTCAAATTGGAAGTCGGAGAGCCAGTTACATAAATTACGATGACAACAAACGTTTTTCAAGTAAACTGATCACAGGAGGAATCCAACGCATTTATTGTGGGTTACATGCACAGTATGTAAACTGGCAAACGCCACCAACACACAATACCACTAACAAGGGAACATCCCCATCGCACCGCCCTCAGATTTAGTTATAAGTTGATACAGGGGATAGGCCTTGAAAAACTGAACACAGATCAATCGAGAAAACAGGAAGAAGTTGTGTGGAAGTATGAAAAAAATATGCAAAATATACAAACTGAGTAGTCCATGCGCAAGATAGGCAACATCAAGGATAGGGTGAGCTCAGGAGCGCCGTGATCCCGTGGTTAGCGCACGCAGCTGCGGAACGAGAGGTCCTTCCGTCAAATTTTCCCAGGAGTGAAAAGTTTAATTTTTATTTTCAGACAATTATTTCCGTCCGTCCGTCCGTCCGATGCGAGGTAACCGCGCCGTAGTATGATGACGCTACACCTAAAAAACATCGAAAGACATGACTTCAGTCGACTATAGCGCACGGAAGAGAGAGTATTCCTGCTAATGAGGCTCCCTGGCTGGCAGTTAACTGTTCGCTACTTTGGACGAGAGTGCATTAAATACGTGCGATGCATTGCGTGGGCAATATGAATCCAGCAAATATAGCTCGTGACTCCAATAACAATGTCAATGAATATTTTCCGAACTGTAAGGCATCGGAAAGTTCCTTAAGGGATCGAACGATTGTCGAACATTTGTATGATTATTTCCTACATTTGTTGAATAACAGTACGTGTGGTGATGATTGTCTGAAAATAAAAAAAATCAAACAACTAACCCGAGGGAAGCCTTAAACCAACGACCTCTCTTTCTGCAGCTCCTCACGCTAACCACGCGACCACTGCGCTCCCGTGCTCAAGCTATCCTTGATGTTGCTTATCATGCACACGGACTACTCAGTTTGTTTGGTTTGAGAAATGCAATGCCGAAGATTGGTACGCCTTTCGTTACCTTTTGTTGTATTCTGCTCTTGAAGATGCAATGGTTTCCCTAATGCACGGTTTCATTGTCAGTTAGTCGTGGTTCTTGAAGTGCAAGGATGAGAATTTTTTGTCGGTCCATTTCTTTTGTGAGATTATTTAGTTTTCGTGTTTGGATCAAGGTATCGATGTTTACTTTTAAATGCATGTTTTTTGCTTGTAGGGAAATTTACCAGAGATCTTCGATATTCTCTGTCGTGCTAACCTGGACTCCCCAGAATCCGAAAATCCAACTGCCGCCTGTCGACAGCCGGGTTGTGTACCACCTGGGATAAAGTTGACTTTGCTTGCATAGTTTACGTTTGCTTGTGTTTCATTGGTTGTGCTTGGGTGATACCAGGACCGGACAGGACCAGAGGGTGTTGAAGCCTTTGAAAGCAAATATTTTCAGCCAAGCTCATTGAGCTAACACGGTGACCAGAGTAACGGTGATTTTCACTCAGACGTGTCTGGATTTTGCGTTCAACGGATTGAGTAGCCGTTCAGGATTGTGTTAGTATTTGGTTCACCCCTAGTATTTGATTTCCTCGGTACCACCCATATGGGGGAGGGTTTCCACTATCCGCCACACGCGATTATTATTATTATTATTATTATTATTATTGTTGTCATTATGTCTCAGCAAATCCCATATGGTGTATCTTCCCACCACTGAAATAGATGTGTATTGTTCGATTCAGTATTTCCATCACATAAATGTGGTTTATAATTACGTTACATTGCTACTAGTAGACATATTTCTCACTTTTTCTTAGACAGTTGCTACCTGTTACTCCATCATAGGAATTTATGTGCGAAGCATTGTTGAAATACAGACGTTCAAATTATCCGATTTCTGTAATTTCATCTCGATACCAGATCGTTCTAATCGGATTCAGCCAGGTAGTCTTAATGTGGATATCCGACCACGACTGTCATCATATGATAGACTGTGTAAACCACATTCTTTATCGGACTGTTGAATATAGATCACTTATCTATGACAGGACCTGAATTCTTAAACACTGTGGAAAATAATAATCCGATGTGCTTATTACAAATACGTTATTCCAATATAAATATGTGAACTAACGAGATAACAGTTTATTTACAGGAGCAGAACTAATGTTCAAATGTTCAAATGTGTGTGAAATCGTATGGGACTTAACTGCTAAGGTCATCAGTACCTAAGCTTACACACTACTTAACCTAAATCATCCTAAGGACAAACACACACACCCATGCCCGAGGGAGGACTCGAACCTCCGCCGGGATCAGCCACGCAGCTCATGACTGCAGCGCCCCTGACCGCTCGGCTAATCCCGCGCGGCTACTAAAAGTATACTCGTCCACAAAACCCATGTGGACAATTATCTGATAATCGGTCAAGCTTTGCTTTGTCGCAGCTCTTTAGGATACAAGTCCATTTACTTTCAGGCTCTTACATACAATTCTTGCAATGCAAGGTAATTGAAAAAACTCATCCACTCGACGCCAACTGAGGAACTGACTGGTGCATGTGTTGTTCAACACACAGTAGTTGTCACCCTCACTGGAATCAATGAGTGTGTGCGTGTGTGTGTGTGTGTGTGTGTGTGTGTGTGTGTGTGTGTGTGTGTGTGAGTGAGTTTTCGTGTTAATGCACAATCTGAATCAATACTATTAACATCAGACAGACAACCGGGCATCAAATATGACTGTAAAGTATGTTAATGCGATGGGAAGTTACAAACTGAATTTTCACCTAACCCACGTCCTGCATATTACGTTAAGTAAGATGTATTAACTCCATAGTATCGTTAGCAGAGAGTGCGCTCTTGTTGTCGAGGCCTGCGACAAGCGCAGCGATCAGCACTGCCCAATGCCGCCGCGATTTGTTTATGTTGGCTGAGCGTGGACACTGCAGCAGACGCTTCGCCATAAACAGAAAGAAATCACCTTGGCTCTGACTGCAGTGAGCGGATATCACTGCCTGCGTGTTCTTATAGTAACCAACGTGAGACTCTACTCACAGGTGCCATGGAGCAATTGCAACGGGTATCATGTCATTAGTCATGAGAATATTAACCAGTGATGAAATGTCCACTCTATTTGAATCCTAAGAAAATAGGAACCTTCTCACAAAGGAATGTGAGGTGATATCAAAATTTATCCAACATACAAAAATTAACTGCAGGGCTTTCATGTATGCAGTAGTAGCACACAAGGAAATAATATGTCTTGGAAGCGTATATTTCATTTCCTCTTCTCATATTAACGTCCTTGTTTTAGAATGAAGTGAGAAAATTAACGCGAAAAACTTAAGTTCCTGAGAAGCATATAAGTCATTTCCTCGTCTCATATCATAGCTTTTGTTTTAGTATGAGGTGAAAAAATAAACAGTTTACGGCTCTGAAACATAATATGACACCAGATTCTTATCGTAGGCGCTATCGGAAACGCAAAAAGCAGGGAGCTGTCCATTCTTTTGTCCTAAAGAGCTGCGACAAAGCAAAGCTTGACCGATTATCAGATAATTGTCCACATGGGTTTTGTGGACGAGTATACTTTTAGTAGCCGCGCGGGATTAGCCGAGCGGTCAGGGGCGCTGCAGTCATGAGCTGCGTGGCTGATCCCGGCGGAGGTTCGAGTCCTCCCTCGGGCATGGGTGTGTGTGTTTGTCCTTAGGATGATTTAGGTTAAGTAGTGTGTAAGCTTAGGTACTGATGACCTTAGCAGTTAAGTCCCATACGATTTCACACACATTTGAACATTAGTTCTGCTCCTGTAAATAAACTGTTATCTCGTTAGTTCACATATTTATATTGGAATAACGTATTTGTAATAAGCACATCGGATTATTATTTTCCACAGTGTTTAAGAATTTAGGTCCTGTCATAGATAAGTGATCTATATTCAACAGTCCGATAAAGAATGTGGTTTACACAGTCTATCATATGATGACAGTCGTGGTCGGATATCCACATTAAGACTACCTGGCTGAATCCGATTAGAACGATCTGGTATCGAAATGAAATTACAGAAATCGGATAATTTGAACGTCTGTATTTCAACAATGCTTCGCACATAAATTCCTATGATGGAGTAACAGGTAGCAACTGTCTAAGAAAAAGTGAGAAATATGTCTACTAGTAGCAATGTAACGTAATTATAAACCACATTTATGTGATGGAAATACTGAATCGAACAATACACATCTATTTCAGTGGTGGGAAGATACACCATATGGGATTTGCTGAGACATAATGACAACAATAATAATAATAATAATAATAATAATAATCGCGTGTGGCAGATAGTGGAAACCCTCCCCCATATGGGTGGTACCGAGGAAATCAAATACTAGGGGTGAACCAAATACTAACACAATCCTGAACGGCTACTCAATCCGTTGAACGCAAAATCCAGACACGTCTGAGTGAAAATCACCGTTACTCTGGTCACCGTGTTAGCTCAATGAGCTTGGCTGAAAATATTTGCTTTCAAAGGCTTCAACACCCTCTGGTCCTGTCCGGTCCTGGTATCACCCAAGCACAACCAATGAAACACAAGCAAACGTAAACTATGCAAGCAAAGTCAACTTTATCCCAGGTGGTACACAACCCGGCTGTCGACAGGCGGCAGTTGGATTTTCGGATTCTGGGGAGTCCAGGTTAGCACGACAGAGAATATCAAAGATCTCTGGTAAATTTCCCTACAAGCAAAAAACATGCATTTAAAAGTAAACATCGATACCTTGATCCAAACACGAAAACAAAATAATCTCACAAAAGAAATGGACCGACAAAAATTTCTCATCCTTGCACTTCAAGAACCACGACTAACTGACAATGAAACCGTGCATTAGGGAAACCATTGCATCTTCAAGAGCAGAATACAACAAAAGGTAACGAAAGGCGTACCAATCTTCGGCATTGCATTTCTCGAACACCGATCTATCAACTCTGTCAAAGAAATCACACCGATCGACAATCAAAAGGTTCCAATGGCTCTGAGCACTATGGAACTTAACAGTGGAGGTCATCAGTCTCCTAGAACTTAGAACTACTTATACCTAGCTAATCTAAGGACATCACACAAATTCATGCCCAAGGCTGGATTCGAACCTGCGACCGTAGCAGTCGCGCGGTTCCGGACTGAAGAGCCAAGAACCGCTCGGCCACCGCGGCTGGCCCGTCATCAAGCGACTTATGACTATGGTCATTCAGAGCCCCAGTAAAACATATACACTCATCAATGCACGTGTCCCCACCAACATCGACGGCCGGAGTGTTCGAGAGGTTCTAGGCGCTACAGTCTGGAACCGCGCGACCGCTACGGTCGCAGGTTCGCATCCTGCCTCGGGCATGGATGTGTGCGATGTCCTTAGGTTAGTTAGGTTTAACTAGTTCTAAGTTCTAGGGGACTGATGACCACAGCAGTTAAGTCCCATAGTGCTCAGAGCCATTTGAACCATTTGAACCCACCAACATCGAAAATAAGAAAAACACCGACAATGTTGAAAAATTCTGGAACACACTCGAAAATACCATGAGCAAAATTCACCAAGATGAAGTGAAAATACTAATGGGAGACTTCAACTCTATTTGGGAGAGAAAAAACGTGTAGAAAAATCATTGGTACAAATTCAACACACCGAAACGCTTAGACTACCGTCACACGTCTGACTGACATTTGCCAATTGAACCACAAAAGGATGTCTTCCCGCTTTAAGAAAAAACCAGTCCCCAGGTAACATGCTTAGTAACCAGGTGCAAGCTGCTTTTGTTCGCCTTTCGAGACTTGCTGAAAGCCAGATTTTTAATTCTTTTGTAGCACAGCTACAAGCAGGCAGATAAAAACTTAATAAGGGAATCGTAAGACAACGCTCGAGCAAAATTCTTCTTGCTACTTTCAGTAACTCTTAGTGTCAGAGTGAAAACCTTAGGGTACTGCCAGATTCATAATGCCACTTTTGTTTTCTGCCGACATTTTGTTGTTGTTGTGAATACATAATTTTATCTATGAAAAGCCCCATTTTCATAACACTTACGAATGGTACATGAAATGAAATAAATACAGATCTTTTCTAAGTGTAAAGTCTGTAATATCCTACTAATTCGTGTTAAAATAAGCCCAATTGTCTCACAGAAACTTAATGCTTTATTAAGATAGACTGCCGTCGTGATGTTTCTGTATTAAGCTGACTTTAGTTTGTATTAGTACAGTGAATATTTTAATTGCATTTTCCATTAGTTTACTAAACGCAACAGTAATTATCAAAGAGAAATTAATTAGCAGCAGAATTTTCTTTCACGATATCTAAAACGATATGACAATGCTAAAGTTGTTTACAAATTCTACGCCTGTAGAAACCTACTTGTTCTAACGATGTCAATAAACCAGAGTAGTTTTAAAAGTATTTTCGTCTAGAAATGAATTGCCTTGACGGTTGATCGATCTAGAGTGGGAAAGGTAAAATTTTACAAATATATGACGAGAGGGACAAGTGCTTGAGAGAGGACTTCCCTATCAATACAAATGTGCCTGAGAGACGACTTTCCTATCAATCTCCTGGATAGTTTTGCTTCTCAAATCAACATAGTGCGTTATCATGCAGTAGCACAGGTGATGTAGTTTTGTTGCTCGATTTTCTTACACTGTGACCGAAAGGTGACTCAGTTGTTGGCAACAAATTCCAGCTGTGTTGCACACACCCTGGGGGCAGAATTCGTAGCCCAAAACACACTTTTGGATTTATCAGATGTAAAATAATATGTTCACGCAACTCTCTCCTCGAGTTTACGTCTTTTGGTGGGGCTCAGCCTTTCATTTCTTCTTAGGAAGTTAACGATAAAGGCATCATAACACGTCACCAGTAACAGTACTGCATAGGAATGCTCGATGAGTGACCTGATGACGTTCAATAATAGTTACTCTGTTGATTTTTGTTGTTTCGAATTAGAGCATGCAGTACTCCTACACCAGACTTCTGAACATTGCCTGTTGAATGCAAATTCAAGTGGTTCATAATTATTTTAGTAAATTCACTCGATATTTTTATGTCCTTTAAATTACATTTGCTACATGATTCGCATTGAAGACGTAGGAAATGTATGTTATTTGGTCCGGGAAGCACGTTCCAACAGAAACTGATGCTTACATTGACATTTATGTTGCGAATTAGTCGTCTTATCCATCACATGGATAACGAGGATGCTCCGTTTTGCTACAGTTGTTTCATAGCTAACAAGGGAACCTTCCCATCGCACCCTCCTCAGATTTAGTTATAAGTTGACACAGTGGATAGGCCTTGAAAACTGAACACAGATCATTCGAAAAACAGGAAGAAGTTGTGTGGACCTATGAAAAAAATATTCAAACCAAACAAACTGAGTAGTCCGTGTGCATGATAAGCAACATCAAGGATAGCTTGAGCACGGGAGCGCAGTGGTCGCGTGGTTAGCGTGAGGAGCTGCAGAACGAGAGGTCGTTGGTTTAAGTCTTCCCTCGGGTTAGTTGTTTGATTTTTTTTATTTTCAGACAATCATCACCACACGTACTGTTATTCAACAAATGTAGGAAATAATCATACAAATGTTCGACAATCGTTCGATCCCTTAAGGAACTTTCCGATGCCTTACAGTTCGGAAAATATTCATTGACATTGTTATTGGAGTCACGAGCTATATTTGCTGGATTCATATTGCCCACGCAATGCATCGCACGTATTTAATGCACTCTCGTCCAAAGTAGCGAACAGTTAACTGCCAGCCAGGGAGCCTCATTAGCAGGAATACTCTCTC
This sequence comes from Schistocerca nitens, assembly GCF_023898315.1. Lineage (NCBI taxonomy): Eukaryota > Metazoa > Arthropoda > Insecta > Orthoptera > Acrididae > Schistocerca > Schistocerca nitens. The sequence continues at coordinate 420,502,084 of NC_064615.1, forward strand.
TTCCGTGCGCTATAGTCGACTGACGTCATGTCTTTCGATGTTTTTTAGGTGTAGCGTCATCATACTACGGCGCGGTTACCTCGCATCGGACAGACGGACGGACAGATAATAATTGTCTGAAAATAAAAATTAAACTTTTCACTCCTGGGAAAATTTGACGGAAGGACCTCTCGTTCCGCAGCTGCGTGCGCTAACCACGGGATCACGGCGCTCCTGAGCTCACCCTATCCTTGATGTTGCCTATCTTGCGCACGGACTACTCAGTTTGTATATTTTGCATATTTTTTTCATACTTCCACACAACTTCTTCCTGTTTTCTCGATTGATCTGTGTTCAGTTTTTCAAGGCCTATCCCCTGTATCAACTTATAACTAAATCTGAGGGCGGTGCGATGGGGATGTTCCCTTGTTAGTGCTATTGTGTGTTGGTGGCGTCGCCAGTTTACATACTGTGCATGTAACTCACAATAAATGCGTTGGATTTCTCCTGTGATCAGTTTACTTGAAAAACGTTTGTTGTCATCGTAATTTGTGTAACTGTCTCTCCGACTTCCAATTTGACAATTTGTGGAAAAATTGTTTACCTTCTTAGTCCTAGTTTCAAACATTGTCTGATAGAAAATGTAGGCATGAAGGAGTCTGTAAAAGCAATTAATCGCTATTATAGCAAACTTTTGAATCCACTGGACACTTTATAACACTACTAGGACTGCGTGGTGGCGCAATGTTTACGTAGCTTGCGTAATCAAATACCAAGTTTGGTATATTACTTATTATGTCCCAACAGAACAAGTAATCCTGTCAAAGAAAAGCCACATATAACACTACACTCTGCTACTATTACACCATAACCCCAAAGTAGGAGTCAGTTTACAAAACAAAATTATTTTGTTATAATAAATATGGTATTACGCAATCAGAACAGTGTTACCCTCTGAGAGGAATTTTGTTGTTTGACCATGTTGTACCTAACGGAAGTGGCTTATCGGAAATGAAAGTCAGAATTACGTAACTAATTAAACAGTGACTAACGAAGAAATTGCCTTCCTGCACTGTTAAACTGATAATGGTAAAACGGCCGCCAGCCTAACTAGGCAAAAGAATGATCAACATTCTCGTTGAAGAAAATAGTAATTAATAATTTTAACAGATAAACACAACCTATACTTGACCACAAGCGAGTGCAATTAACTCTGATACATATATATACATATGATAAGGTTGAAACCAACAACTAGAGCAGCAGAAGCAATTTGCAAAATTATAACAGCTACCAAAACACACTATTACTTTACACAAAGTGACTTGTCTTTATAACGTTATTATTAATATGCACTTCTAATACACGAGAGAGAGAGAGAGAGTAAACCTGAATATATAATTTCCTACTATTGCAGTTTTCCACTTTTACTGCAGTGAGACACAAAATTAACATATATGCAAGACACTGACTCACCTTCTGCGATTTGCAATAATAAGCAGTAATGTAATCATTTACTAAGCAAGAAACATTATAAGCCTCAGTCTTAAGAACTTTTACTTGAAGTTGGCAACAACATGTTAATAAGCAGTTTTCACTAGGAAAATTATTTTTCAGTTCAAGAGGCTTCAATTAATAAAATCACTCTAGGCTCCAATGTACTTTCAGTAAGGACACTCGGTAATCAGTATAGTCCAAACGGTGAGGATCCTAAGAGGTTATGATGAGGAGAAAAGTCAAGGTAGATACACAAATTCAGATATAAATTACCTTATATTTCAGCACATTAGCACATCCTTTAAGCTGATCCTTCACCGTACATCATAATGTCACTATGAAGCAATGATTGCGCAATGTGGTGGCAACTGCATGCAGGTAGGTGGAATTGCAGGCCGATTTCTTGATGGCGATGATAGAGACAAATTCCAGAATATTTCCAACTATTCGAGCCCTTGGAGAGAAACATGAAAATCCTCTCTTGGAAATCAGCACAATATGCGTCTTTCCCATGGAATAGCACGGACTCGTAACTCGTGTCCGTCTGGTGGCTCGTCTCCGACGGCTTCCGTCTCCGTCTCCGTGTGCTTTCCGACTGACTTCCTCGTCTACTTCCGTGTCCGTCTCCGACCGGTGGCTACCAGTCCCACCTTTTTCCGCAAGGCCAAACACAATTTGCGCATTCTGATGCAATACCGTTCCCGTGGGGAACCACTACACCTTATGGTGCAATAATTGCTAAGATTCCTAAGTGAGGATCAGCAGTTTACATAACAACAAATAAACGCATTGGATAACACAGAACATTTGCACATATTAACAAATAAAGAAATATACAGTTATGTGTTACCCATTCAATCACACACATTTACAGAAGTAACATTAAATAAATAAAAGCAAAATAAATCAGTAGATCATTAGAGCTATGGTGTTACAACTTGAATTCTATATATTGATTCTGAGAGTTTTGTTATTTCTCTTGTTATTTACTGTCCCAAAGTCATCCGTGAGAATAAAATTAAAGGCAGTTGGATTAGGTTCCTGATCTATAAACTGTGATTTAATATTCTGCGCTGCTAAATAAATTTTGAAGGTTGTATTCTTTACGTAAAACAGAGCATCGATGTCAGTCCTAGGATTGACGATAAACTTCAGAAATACAATTACGGAAAAGTGACATATCGATTACGGCTACTCACCATCAACAATAGTTGTTACCCATTGTTTAGTATTTGCTATTTTACCGTCGTTACCCTTTAGAGGCCAACCTGATCTTTCCACAGTGCCATTTTTACTTGCTTCTTAATATGTCCTATAACTACAGATTTGTTGAAAATATGAACTGTTAAATACGCTATTCCACAAATTAAAAACTTCCAGTTATTCTTCATATCTTGAAACTTACTACCGTTGACTTTCACTGAAGGAAAGATACGTAATAATAAAATGAAATCAAAGATTAGAATGTCGAAGCATAGTGTGAATGGTTAAAATGAAATGAACTAAAAATCATCTTCTTGTCTAAAACACTTTACTCTTCCAGAGAACTTCGGTACCTCTCAAAATTTTTTCAGCTCTGATGTTTAGCCACATGTGGAAAAATAGCGGGTCTCATGATGCAGCACTGTTTAGCCGTCACAAAATAAAGCCTCAAAAATCAGTAAATAAAACTATTCTTGTATAGTTGCTCCGAATCGCATATACCTACCGCCCTTTGCTGCGACAACTAATCAAAGTCTATTGGGTATTTGATTTTGTTCTGCTTTTTCGGGCCTCCTTACCTCTCCTTCTAGCCCAACCTTTGTTCTGCAATTACGTCTTCATCGGGGAGCTTCTCCTCAACATTTTTATTTTGTGCTGAACTGTTTTGTACCCTTCTTGCATACACACGTGTGTCACGTATTTTATAGAGACTGAATGAATATATAAGGTGAGTAATTCTTCTCTTATCAAATTAAATATTACATATCTTGCTGTGAATTAATTTGTTTGTCGCCATTCCACTTATTGCGTTTCTTTGAAATTATATAAAACATAAGTCTGTAAAAAAAAAATCGCGTATAGCCTCCTTTGGCTTCCACAACAGCTGAAAGTCTGTTGGGCATTGAGCCCACAACTCGAGCCACAGAACTAGGAGATTCAAGTAACTCATTCCAAGCTTCATGAATTTGCTGATTTGTCGTGCGTTGACAAATGGGTGGTTCTCACTGAAACGGCGTATCTGCTGATCCTGAGCTTGCGTTGTTTTGCGGCGACGGCCATGAGGCCTCCCATTCAAGTTACCACTCTCTTCCTTTCGTCTGATCCACCTGGCTACCGTCGACTTGTGAAGACCCATAGTTCTCGCTATGTCGGCATTTGAAGATCCCTCTGCATGGAGTATTATAGCGCCCTTGTCTGCCTCAGCCAGATGGGCCATTTAGCGTTGACTGAATGATTCGTCGCGGTTAATATTGGCTGCGGAAACAGCGCTGGCAGGAAACAGACTGCCTCCTCCAAGATGGCAGCCGCAACGCAGTGGCCGAGTATGTGTAACACGGAAATCGATGGCATAAAAGACAGATCGCAAGCCCGTGCCCGTGTCATTACATAGTGGAGCAACTTAGAATCTCTAATTTTTCTCAGAAGTGACTGGTCCACTCTTGTCATGTCTTATCCTGATAAATATTACATGAAATGAAATGTTTACGTTTTGCATATGCGGCAGGCCTGAGGCAAGAAACATTTCTGAAATATCTGAGGCAACCTGAAGAACACTTCGTGAATATTATCTGTAGAAGGTTGCCTTATAAGAAGGAAAACGTGTTTATCCCCGCTCGCCGTGTTTCCAGGTGGCGCAGTTTACTCGGAGGCATACATAATTCTCGCCGGGCGTAAGAAGCGACTCGACGAGCGAGGGGAACTCGCCAAATGTCATAGGCTGATTGTCCCGAAACTTTGCTCAGTGAAGGAGAGGACAAAATAAGCGAACATGTGTTTCGGCTTATCTGCAGACACTCGACCGTTTCCGAGAAAACGACGGTCAAAGTTATCAACGCGCTGTTGCTCTTGTGTAGATACCTTCTGCAGCCGAGAACGCAATTGAAGCGGTGGCTACCGTCGTTCCTTCTTAACACTGATTCCCGTGTTCGATACCATATTGGGTTTTTTAATTATTTTATTTTCCTGCCTCTCTATCAGAATTATCTACGAATGTTTTTTTCTAAGCTATGTTGAAATAATGTTGTCATTATTCGCCAATTAACTTTATGTGTAATTAATGAATTAAAAAGTAATAAACGAATGAGACAAGCTGATCTAACATCATCTGGGCTGCCTCATGTATCGTTATAACCAAATATTTTATAAATGTTAATCTACATTCAGATCCGATGATGGCACCTTTAGTGTGTTGAAACCGGTTATCCAGTAAACAATATTTAAGCGATCTTGGCTTCTGAATTATTTCTACAACAGAGTGATCGCCCCACTACGCACTGTGTGTTCCCTTTTTAACTTATTTCTTTACACAGTAAATTAACTGACGAATAACGACAACAGTGTTTCAACATAAATTGGAATAAACATTCGTAGATAATTCAGAGAGTGAGGGGAAAAACAAGGAAAAACCGGGTTTCGAACTCGCAGCGCAAAGTTCAGAAATCGCTACGGTAGCCGCAGAGCCACCGCTCCAGTTGAATGCTTACCCGCTAAGAGGTGTCTACACTATAGTAACAGCGCATTGAAAACTTTGACCGTCGTTTTCTCAGAAGCGGTAGAGTGTAAGCAGATAAGCCGAGATACGTGTTCGCTTATTTTGTCCCCGCTTTCACTGAGCGAAGTTTCAGCAAGATCGGGGTATTTCCTCGGGAACACAGGAAGAAACCATAGTAATAATGTAATTCAAGGCTCGCAAGAAAAGATTTAAGTGGTCCTTTTTCCCGCACACTGTTAATGAGTGGGACGGTAGAGAAATAACCCTAACCTTCTGCCAGGCACGTAAGTCCGGATTGTCAAGAAATCCTGTTGATTTAGTCATGTAGATGTAACGACGAAATTATGTTTTAATTACGACATGTGACTTTCATTTGATTTAAACATCGAAGTTGTTTGCTGTTTCAAAATGGTTCAAATGCCTCTGAGCACTATGGGACTCAACTGCTGTGGTCATAAGTCCCCTAGAACTTAGAACTACTTAAACATAACTAACCTAAGGACATCACACACATCCATGCCCCAGGCAGGATTCGAACCAGCGACCGTAGCAGTCGCACGGTTCCGGACTGCGCGCCTAGAACCGCGAGACCACCGCGGCCGGCTCGTTTGTTGTTTATTTACTTTTTGTTCAATAGTTTCAGACATATACAAACACCTAGGCGCGTTAAATTGATATTCAAATAAAGTGTCATGCGTGGACCAATAACAATAAATTCCCACCTACTTGTTATAGTACTGCAGTATCTGCCAGCGTCTTCAGAAGTGGATATCGCATACGAAGTTCCTAGGGTGTTTGTAATGGATATTGCAGACGACTTCGACAAAGTTTGAATGTAGCTTCGTAAAAGTTCCGTGAGCAAACGATCTGAGTTGCTGGCGAATACAGTTTATCCTCACTAGACAGTATATATTATCATTATACATGAGGTGAGTAGGGTTTCGCCGCGTTGCGGTGGCCGAGCGGTTCCAGGCGCTTCAGTGACGAACCGCACGGCTGCTTCAGTCGCAGGTTGGAATTCTACCTCGGGCATAGATGTCTGTGATGCCCTTAGGCTAGCTAGGTTTAAGTAGTTCTAGGTCTAGGGGCTGATGACCTAAGCAGTTAGGTCGCATAGTTCTTGAAGCCATTTTTTGACCTTTCGCGTAAATTTTCTTTACATAAACCGTCGTATCTTTTGATTGCGTTGACATAGAAGCTCACTTTTTTACACCACCAAGGGACCGGTTACAGCAAGAAGTGCGATACATTTCCGCTTATTATGTCCACCCGTTCTGGAGGTAAACGGGTTTTAAGGGTTGGGTAGACCGATAGACGGTCAAGAAAGTGAGACTAGTAGGGTTCCGTTTTTACCGGTTTAGGTGACGAAATCCTAACAACGAAAACACTGAAGATGAGGGCCGCACAAATAACACCCGCTACTCTTTATTCGAAATGTTCTAGTTGCTGTCGATACATAAGCATATTAGTCGTAGCTACGTTTTCGATCCAAATCACGTTTACAGGAATGCAAATAGAATGTATTTGCCTATACACGTGGTAATTCACATCCCAGTATTAATGCCACCGCGTTTTAGAAGTACGAACATTCTCATTGCTAGCTAGCTTAAGAAACACTTCTGCTAATGAACGTTTTCTGGCTGTGGCGAGTCTAGTGGAGAATTCGAAACAATGCAGAATACGTTTGGCAGCTATGTAGCCGTTTATTTCCTGGGGTGGTGCAGAATTATCCTACAAAATTTACTCTCTAATAACAGTAATTTGTTATTTCGATAAACATCCCGAATGATTGTCACATAAGCGGTGACATAAAGGAAGAAAATTCATGTTTTTGAGTCCAGAAAGCTCTATGCAACAGAAACTGCAGATTTTCATTTCGAAATTGCCTGCTTGTTCATGTCTGGGGTAATAATAGAGGGCTGTTTGCCTAGGTTGTCTGCTAGCATAGTGAAAGGAAGGTCTGGTTTGTTTTCGGTTCTAATCTCTATGGAGGCAGGTAGAATATCAGTAAAGCAATTTTAAGAAATTCTCGCGCACCCAATACGTTTTATCGCTACCTTTATTCTGTACTGGCGCCCTGTGCATGTCAATATGACACTCTTGTAGAATTTCATACATGTTACTGCCTACTTTTTCCGCTTCTGTCAATAATGGAATTGACTTAAGCGTGGCACTGAATGATTTTTAACTGAATTTCGTTATGAATCTTCACGCATTGCTAAATTTGCACACTTTCATGGTAGGTCAGCAACGGTAATCCAGTATGACTGGTCTGAACGTTGACACAGACCGTTTCGCGGCCGAATGCGGATAATATTTTGCTACTTCGTAACGATCTGGGGTTCTTTGTCTTACTGAAACAGTTAAGTCATCTCGATAAGTTGAAATTCATTTTTATTTGTCCAGTTCATACCAATTAGCGTTTGTTCTTTCAGTTCTGTCTTATATTTACGTGTTGTATTTAACACACTAATCAGCATTAATATAGTCTTACATATTATGGAATACAGTCTAAAAAAGTTCAGATAGTTTGTCAATTTCACGCCTGCGCATGGTATGTTGGTAGCACTTCGTCGCCTTGCCTGTTATGCTGTGTAGCAGACTTTAAAGCCGTGCGGATCAGCATAACGAAAAGGCGAGGGGTCTCGCTCGTTTTGTCCACGACTGTACCTTAATATGGGATTTAAAAACTCGAAACCGGTCGAGGGTTAAATACATGTTAGTACAACTGAAGCGAATCTCTCTAAATTTATTACTATTGTAATAGCTGATACTCTGTTCCAGAAGCACTTGAGGAGGAGATATTCCTGAAAAAGTTCGGGAGATACAGTATGATTTCTCTTAGATTAGACCACGGACAGGTAGAGATTCCGAAATCAGATATGGGATTGTAAGGCGTATGCAGGAGCATATATAGACTCAGGTCACAATTTAGTAATGATGACGAGTAGGCTGAAATTCAAGAGTAGTAAGGAAAAATCATTTTGCAAAGAAACAAGATACGGAAGCGTTAAGGAATGAAGAGATAGGCCTGAAGATTTATGAGTCTATAGACACTGCTATAAATAATAGGGAAATCACAGAAGCTGCAAGGAGACACATAGGTACCAGGAAGGTAAATGGGAAGAAACCGAGGATAACAGCAGATATATTTCAGTTGATAGATGAAAGAAGGAAGTACAAAAATGTTCACGGAAATTCTGGAATACTGAAATTCAACTCACTTAGGAATGAAATAAATAGGTAAGCTAAAGTGAAATGGCTGCATGAAAAATGTGAAGAAATAGAGAAGGAAATGATTCTCGGAATGACTGATTCAGCATACAGTCAAGTCAAAACAACCTTCGGTGAAGATAAAATCTATGCTATTAAGTTGTGCAATGGGAATTCCATTGTTAAAAGCAGAGGAGATAGAGCAGATAGTTGGAAAGAGTACACTGAAGGCCGTGTCCAGTGACATGACAGAAGAAGAAACAGGAGTCGAAATAAAAGAAATGTGGGATCCAGTATTAGAATCAGAATTTAGAAGAGCTTTGGAAGACTTAAGATCAAATAAATCAGCAGCAATTGATAACAACTCATCGAGACTTCTAAAATGATTAGGGGAAGTGGCAACACAACGACTACTCACTCTGGTGTGCAGAATGTATGTATGAACCTGGCAATATACCAACATACTTTCCGAAATACATTATCTACACAGTTTCGAGGATTGCATGAATCGAAAAGTGTGAGAACTGTAGTACGACGAGCTTAACGACCCATCCATCCAGGTTGCTTACTCGATTAATATACAGAAGAATGGATAACAAAAATTGAGGGTCGGTTGGATGAAGATCAGTTTAGCTTTAAGAAGGGGAAATGCACTAGTGAGGCAGTTCTGACGTTACTTTTGATAATCGAGGAAAGACTGATGAAAAATCAAGACACGTTAATAGGGTTGCCGACGTGGGAAAAGCGTGCGACCATGTCAAATGGTGCCAGATGTCATACGGTGTAAGATGTTTGAAATTTTGAGAATAGTTGGGGTGCTCTATACAGGAAGACGGGTAATATATAATGTGTAAAAGAACATAGAGAGAAAAGTAAGAGATGAAAAGGGATGTGAGACCGAGATGCAGTCTTTCGGCCTTACTGTTCAGTCTATACATCGAAGAAGCTATGCCGGATATAAAAGAAAAGTTCAAGAATGGAAATAAAATTCAAGGTGAAAGGATAGCAATGATAGCATATGCTGATGACATTGGAATCCCCAGTGAAACTGAGTAAATAGTCTAATGTATGAAGAATATTGATTGAGAGTAAATCGAAGAAAGACGAAAGTAATGAGAAGTAGCAGAAATGAGACTGCCGAGATCTTAACATCAAAACTGGTGATCGAGAAGTAGATGAAGTTAAGGAACTGCTACCTAGGCAGCAAAGTAACCCATGACGGACGTAGCAAGGAGGACATGAAAAGCAGACTACCAAGGCAAAAGGGGATTCCTGGCCAAGGGAAGTCTATTTCTATCAAACATAGGTCTTAATTTGAGAAATATATTCCTGGAGCTCAGGATTGTATGGTATTGAAACATGGATGTGGTAAAACCGGAAAAGAAGAGAATCGAAGAATTTGAGATGTAGTGCTACAGAAGAACGTTGAAAATTATGTGAGGAGATTTGTGCGCGGGATCGGCGAGGGAAGTAATTTATGGAAAATGCAGACAAGAAGAAAGCAGAGGATTATAAGACGTGTTAAGACATTAGGGAATAGCTTTCAGGGAGCTGTACAGGGTACAGTCTGTAGAGGAGGACAGAGATTGGAATACATGCAGCGTGTAAGCTGTGACGTAGGTTGGAGGTGCTCCTCTAAGATGAAAAGTTGGCACATGGGGGAAATTCGTTGCAAGTCGCATCAAGACAGTCTGAAAACTGAGGGCTCAATAAATTAATAATCGAATTAATTAATTAAAGTAAAATGTTAATTTTTTGTAATAACGCATGTTTAAGTGTACTGTGGAAAATGTAAGAATATTTCTTAAACAAAAACTAGGGTTTTTGAAATGTCATATTAATAAAGGACTATTCACAAAAAAAAATTAATTACAATTGTAAAGAGAAAATAATATACTTTCTGGTTTTAAGATACCTACATAAGAGTCATCTGACTATCTGCACACCTCATTTTAGCTCTCTGTCATCCAGTTGCGTCCTATATCTGAGACATATCAGTGATGTATAATATATGCTATGTAAACGGAAACATAAGCAAAAATGTGCAGTTTTACAATATATCGTACATTGTAAGTACTAAAAACTCAGTCGAGTTCTTTGTGTGGGAACATGGCCGTTTGCACAAGTTGGTTTCTACCTGTATACGGTGTTCCTCTCGCGAAACCTACTTTTCCGTACGCCATAATGACGACGTGGCATGACTGATAAACTCATAATAGAACACTATTTATAACCAACACTTTTTTCAACATATTTTTTCAAAAATCACGGTGGTAGGTGTATTTTACATAAGTTCATTATGTAACAGGTCACAGTATGACAGTTTCAGTTGTCGAAATCTATCGTCAGTAATAGATATTAATTAATGCGATGATGACTTTGAAAAGATTTTCAAGATTTGTAAGGGGTATTAAAGACAAACAGATGCATAAATTGTCTAGTAAGATTGATGTCTGCTTGTAACAAGAAGATCTCATGTGAGAAGAGAGAACTGAAAGGGGAAATACGTGTTTTCAAATAGACTATTAATAACGTAGCAGCACGACATGGTAATTTAATGGTAGGGTGCCCTGTGTGGCAAGGATTACATAGCAGATCGTTTAATGGTCAAAATAATTTCATGCTATGGATATCTTGACAACATGTAAGGAAAATTTTGTAGTGGGGACGCAAAAAGTAGGTTTATGAGAAGTTAATTGGGAGTCGAGCACAGATGTGGGGTGATAAGAATACTGAGCAATTTGTAGATTACAGAAGCTTTGAAATGATGTTCCTGAATAAGTATTGTGCGTAGATAAAGCATTTGACGTCACAGAATGATTTTTTCAAAGGAGACAGGTAAAAAAACTGGGAAGGAAAGAATGAAGGGGCCTTGTTTTAGGGGGCTGAATACATTAATTCTGGCTTTGCTTGAAAGCTTTTAACCTTGAAGAATAGAGTGCTAAAATCCCGGCAATAAGAGCTTATCCACAATCCTTCAGATTCTGTGGAACATTATTTCAGTTTCATTGATAGCATTGATATTGCTTTATAGTATAGGCCTATAAATGTTCAACATAAAGAGAATTGTAGCTACCCGGACAGGGAGGAATTAAAATAATAAGAATAATTTTCCTTGTAACAGTGATAACGGATGGAGGAATGAGAGGAGTAAGCAAAACAATCAGGATAAAAATTGTGAAATAGGCAGCATGGAGGAAACAGGAGTTTCAGGGGGAACAGAGGAAAATTTTGAGCCAAGATTAGATTATGGAAGCAATGCCTGAGGTATGAGGATCCAACAGGTGCTAATACTCAGGGCAGACATTTGGAAAACTAAGTGGTTCTTCTGCATGGCGAGAACAACTACGCTACGAACAGGGCCAGACGGGATTGCTACAGAATGAGAAAGCAGTACAGCAGGGAGAGGAAAGAGATGGGCGTTTGTCATATGGGAGGGAAATAAAATAAGTAAAGGAAGAGAAGGAACTGCTATTGTACTTATAATAAAATTGTATGTAGTAATTTTCGTATTGAGGAAATGTTTTACATCTACATTTACATAGATACTCTGCACGGTGCGTGGCGGACGATACCACGTACCGACCCAAGTTGTCTCCTTCCCTGTTCCACTCGCAAAAAGAACGAGAGAAAAACGGCTGCCTATTTGCCTCCGTATGACTTCTAATTTCTCGAAGCTTAACTTCGAGGTTCTTACGAGAAAAGTATGTTGGCAGCAGTAGAATTGTTCAGGAGAGTCAGCCTCAAGTGCCGATTTTCCAAATTTTTCTCGCAAAGAACGTTGCCTCCCCTCTAGGGATTCCCATTTGAGTTCTCAAAGAATCTCCTTAACACATTTTTTCAAACCTACCGCTGACATATCTAGCAGCTCTAAACTGCTTCGATGTCTTCCTTTAATCCGACCTGCTATGGATCCCAAACACTCGTGCAGTACTCAAGAGTAGGTCGCACCAGCGTCCAATACGTGATCTCCTTCACAGGTGAACCACTCTTCCCTAAAATTCTCCCAATAAACCGAAATCGACCATTCGCTCTCCCTACCACAGTTCTCACATTCTCGTACCATTTCATATCGCTTTCCAATGTTACATCCAGATATTTAAACGACATGACTGTGTCAAGCGTGACACAAGTAATATTGCAACTGAACATTACAGGTTTGTCATTCCTATTCGTCCGCATTAACTTACATTTTTCCACATTTAAAGCTAGCTGTCATTCATCACAACAACCAAAAATATTGGTTAAGTTGTTCTCGTATATTCCTCTAGTCACTACTTCGACACCTTACACTACGGCATCATCAACAAACAACTGCAGAGTGCTTATTTATTTATTTACACGTGGGACCAAATTGAGAAGCGAATCTCCAAGGCCATGGAACGTGTCAGTACATGAAATTGCAACATAAAACTAATAACAGATAAAAATAAAATGTTTACGGACCCAAAGAAAGGCAAGCCATACGTTTAAATACAAAGCAATCAACAATATAATACAAGAATCATCTTAAGTTTTCAAGCAACTCCTCAACAGAATACAATACTGAAAGTGCGTGGATTACTGCTACGATTTTTGAATTCTTGTGGCAGTTTATTGAAAATGGATGCAACAGCGTACTGCTCACCTTTCGACACGAGAGTTAAGGAAGTCCGATACAAATGCATGTTGGATTTCTGCCGAGTATTAGAATATATACTTAGAGAGAGGCCAACGTCAAAACACCCCGACTAGTGAACAGGGATCGACAAGAGGTTCGCAAACTTCCACAACTTATTGCCCGAACCACCCGTTTCTGAGATAAAAATATCCTTTTAGAACGGAAAGACCTACCCCAAAATATAATACCATACGACATAAGCGAATGAAAATTGTCAAAGCAGACTATTTTTCGTGTTGAACGATCACTCACTTCAGATACCGTTCGAATAGTAAAAATGACAGCATTAAGTCTTTAAACAAGATCCTGAACATGGACATTCCACGATTGTTTAATCTACATCTGAACACCTAGATATTTGAACTGTTTCATTAATCATATGCCCATTCTGTGGAATTAAAACGTCGTGTTTTGTTGGATTGTGTGTTAGAAACTGTAAAAACTTAGTCCTACTGTGATTTAGCGTTTATTTTCTAGAAACCATGAATTTAGGTCACCAACTGCACCATCTGAAACCGAACCAGTGTTTCAAACAGCATTCTTTACTACCAAGCTAGTGTCATCAGCAAACAGAGATATTTTAGACTTAGCGGTAACACTAGAGGGTATGTCATTTATATAAATAAGGAACAGGAGTGGCCCCAATACTGATCACTGGTGCAACCCCCCTTTTGACCGTACCCCACTCAGACCCCACATCACAGGCATTCTCCACACTGTGAATAACGACCTTTTGCTATCTGTTGTTAAAGTAAGAGGTGAACCAATTGTGAGCTACTCCTCATATTCAGTATTAGTTAAAGTAAGAGGTGAACCAATTGTGAGCTACTCCTCATTTTCAGTAATGATCCAATTTCTGGAGCAATATTTTGTCATCAGCAGAAACGAACGACTTAGTAAAACCAAAAAATATGCCTTGCGTTCGAAACCTTTTCTGTATTCTATCTAGTACCTCACAGGGAATATAGAATATAACACTGCCAGTTGTTAAATAACTTCAAAAAGCCGAACTGTACATTTGACAGCAAATGTGATATAAAATGATCAATTATTCTTACATGCATAGCCTTTTCAATAACATGAGCAAACACTAGTGGCACAGAAATAGGTCTAAAACTGTCTACTTTATCCCTTTCTCCATTTTTATAAAGCGGCTTTACTACTGAGTACTGTAATCGTTCAGGAAACTGACCATTCCTAAAGGAAAAATTACAAATATAGCTAAGTACAGGGCTAACATGTGCAGCACAATACTTTAATATTGTGCTAGGCACTCTATCATATCCATGAGAGTCCGTAGTCTTCAGTGATTTGATTATTGACTTAATCTCCCCCTTGTCTGTGCCACAGGGGAGTATTTCAGACATCAATCTCGGAAAGGCATCTGCCAAGAGAATTACATTATTCCCAGTAGAATCTAAATTTTTATGTAATTCATCAACAATGCTCAGAAAATGATTGTTAAATTGTTGTTGTTATCTCATTTATCAGTAACAGAAACATTTTTACTACGAACTGACGTAATTTCTTCGACCTTGTGCTGATGACCAGACACTTCCTTCACAACTGGCCATATAGTTTTAATTTTATCCTGTGAATTACCTATTCTATTTGCGTACCACATACTCTTTGAGTTCCTAACAACATTTCTAAGCTCCTTACATCACTGTTTGTAATGGGCTACTGTAGCCTGATTTGACCACTTCTAACATTTTTATATAATTCCCACTTGTTGTACATGCTATCCTTATCCCACTAGTCAGCCACACAGTCTGCCTTTTACTGATAGTACCTTGTCATCCAGTTTATGTATATAGAAAACAACAGCGGTATTACCACACTTACCTGCAGCACTCCTGACCGTAACCTTGTCTTTGATGAACATTCGCCCTTGAAGATAACGTAATGGTTTCTATTACTTAAGAAGTCTTTGAGCCACTCAGATATCTGTGAACGAATTCCGTATTTACATACCTTCGTTAACAACTTGCAATGGGGAAAGGCGATAAATGCTTTCCGGAAATCTGGAAATATGGAATCTCGTTCATCCACTGTTCGCTGTACATCACATGAGAAAAGGGCAAGCTGAGTTTCACACTAGCGATGCTTTCTAAATCCACGTTGATTCGTGAACATAAGGTTCTCGTTCTCGAGACAGTTTTTTATATTCTAACTCAGAATATGTTGAAGCATTATGCAGTAATTCGAAGTTAGGGATATTGATCTACAGTTCTGCGGGTCCGTTCTTTTACCCTTGTACGAACAGAATGTTGCAAGGTATCCCATATATCCTCAATAATGTTCGTGTCTGGGGAGTTTGGTAGCCAGCGGAAGTGTTTTAACTGAGAAGAGAGTTTCTGGTACCATTCTGTAGCAATTCTTGACGTGTGGGGTGTCGCATTGTCCTGCTGGAATTACCCAAGTCCGTCGGAATCCACAATGGACATGAATCTATGCAGGTGTTCAGACAGGATGCGTATGTATGTGTCACCCGTCAGAGTCGTATCTAAACGTATCAGGTGCCTCATAACATTCCAAAAGCACACGCCCATCACCATTACAGAACCTCCATCGGCTTGAACAGTCTCCTGTTGAGATACAGGATCCATTGATTCATGAGGTGGTCTCTATACCCGTACAAGTCCATCCGTTCCATAGAGTTTGAATCGAGACTCGTCCGGGCAGGCAACGTGTTTCCAGTCATCAACTGTCCAATGTCGATGTTGACGGGCCCAGGCGAGGCGTAAAGCTTTGTGTCAACGGTGCACGAGAGGGCCTTCGGCTCCGAAAGGCCTTTTCGATTATGTCTCGTTGAATAGTTCGCCCTTGGTCACTTTTTGTTGACCCCGCACTGAAATCTGCAGTAATTTTCGGAAGGCAGCACTACTGTAACGTTGGAAGATTCTCTTCAGTCGTCGTTGGTCCCATTCTTGCAGGATTTTTTCCGGCCGCAGCGACGTTTTACCAGATTCCTGATGTTCACGGTACACTCGTGAAATGGTCGTAGGGGGAAATACCCACTTCATTGCTACCTCAGAGATGCTGGGCCCACCGCTCGTGCGCCAACTACAACACCACTTTCAAAATGACTTAAATATTGATAACCTGCCATTGTAGCGGCAGTAACCCATCTAAAAACTGGGCCGGACGCTTGCCGTACATAGGAGTCTCCGACCGCAGCGCCGTATTCTATCTCTGTATTTGAATGCGCGTGCCTATACCAGTTTCTTTGGCGCTTCAGTGTATGTCGTCTATATCGAAGTTTGTCCGATGGTGAAATGACGGTATGTTTGTATGATTCTCCTCTATGAACGAATTGTTGAATTTAAAACTTCGGCTTTCGTTTTGTTATCTTCAATTGCCACACCAAACCGAATGGAAACCTTAGACCAGCTTAGCGATCTTACATAAGACTAGAATTTTCTTGCGTTCTCTGCCAAATCTTTTGCTAAGGCGTGACGGCTTCGCGCATTGATAATTTCACAGACTCGGGACTCTGTATTAACCTTACGTAGTTGTAATTTGTACGTTCTCTTTTGAACCGAAAGTGCAACAACCCCTGCTCCCTGTGCATCTTTGAATTTCGTTATTAAACCATGGTGGGTACTTACCATCCTTTATCCACTTCCTAGGCACATAACCCTTCGGACCACGATTTACAATCTGATTAAACTTTGCCCATAATTCCTCTGCGTCTCTCTTACGGGAAATAAGTGACGTTAATTCACTGCGTAAGTGAAATGGTAACAACTGCTTATCTGATCTATCTACCAGAAACACTCTCCTATCCTCCTTGACTGGTTTATTAAATTTCGTAACCAAAGCTACTATAATATCATGACCGCTAATCCCCGTTTCTATACTGACGTTGTCGATGAGGTCCGGCCTATTCGTATTTGGAGCTACAAGATTTAAGAAATTTCCTTATCCTGTGGGCTGCCGAGCCAGCTGCTGAAGACAGTTTTCAGAAAACGTGTTCAAAAGTATTTCTCCTGACTGTCTGTCTGCATCCCCTGCAGTGAATCCATGGATATCCCAGTCTATACTGTGCAGGTTAAACGCGCCTCCAACTAGTATTGCATGATCTGGGTATTTTCGCAGTACTGACCATAGACTTCCTTTGAATGACTCTAGACACAGCTGAACCGGGTGACCGGTAAAAACATTCAGCAAATAACTTGGTTTCACCTATCCCTGTTAAACGTGACCAGGTAACTTAACTGTCATGTCCGACTTCGACCTCTGTAGAAAGAATACTTTTGTCAACTCCCATAGCTCTGCCGGCCGCGGTGGTCTCGCGGTTCTAGGCGCGCAGTCCGGAACCGTGTGACCGCTACGGTCGCAGGTTCGAATCCTGCCTCGGGCATGGATGTGTGTGATGTCCTTAGGTTAAATAGGTGTAAGTAGTTCTAAGTTCTAGGGGACTTATGACCACAGCAGTTGAGTCCCATAGTGCTCAGAGCCATTTTTGAACCCATAGCTCTAATCTGTTTATTCGATATACTTTTCACGACACGCTAAGTATTTCAGAGCTTTCCACTTCGGCTTTCAGCCTGCTTTTGGTCCCAATAACAGTTCGAGCGCAGGAACTTTCTTGGTGGGCAGTACTGCGAATTTTGACAGTCGCAGTGTCTTTACTCTGAACGCTGACTTCCCTTGCTGTGTATCGACTGGCGAATAATCATCAGAGCACCTCAAACTACTGACTCGCCAAAAAACTTCATGTGACTCCACAAGTACTGTGCTTCCTTTGCGTAGTGCATCGCTGACCTACGAATCCTCACACAATAACGCAGGTCTAGAAATCTGGAGCCAAGACCTTCACAGAGGCAACGAAGCCTTTGGCTGAAACATTCCACTCGACTCCAAACCAAAGGACCCCCTCAACCCTCGGAGCAATGCTGTAAACTGCGAGCTCAGCTTGGACCCCGCATGCCGTGCCAGCAGCTTTCACCACCTCCTCCAGCCGCCTGTATCAATTGAAACTGGCCTCAGAACCATGTAACAGGCGTAGTTGGTGCCGAAGTGGGCCACAATCTGCAGACGACTGCTCCCTGCACACTCGACAGTCGCAGGAAAGGCCGCCTCCACATCTCGGATGAGGCCCTCGGCAGACATATCGAGTGCTCATTAGCTTTCTTTCTAGCCCTTAACGTTATCTGACTAAGGGGCTCCATAACACATGTAACGTTGGAGCTCCCTGTAACTAGTAAACCCCTCCCATCGAATGCCTACTAGGACCCTGCTGAAGGAGCGGCCAACTGTCAAATCTCGGGGTGAATGAGCGAGGCCAGGTGGCCACCTTCCACTCACACTGCAGATCCAGCACGTCGGGTACAGTAGGAGGTGCTTCGGAAGAAGAGCCAATGGGCAAACTAAGCTGTACCTGAACATCAAATGAAACAGAGTGGCTCAGCGAGATAACAGTGAAAGCAGTGTGGGCTTAGCTTCAGTTAGGTTATATCCGAGATAGATTAGTTTCAGTACTGGTGAAAGCTAATGCAGATGTGGACTCAAGGGCACAGAAATTAATAGTAATAAAAGTGACTGTGATAAATGTTAGTGCACTGATAACTGTCGAGGTGAATTACAGGAACAGGGTGTGTAAACCGGTTCAAACTGGAGCTGGTACTATTATTAATCATGCTTACGGCAAAAATGCTATAGGGAATAAAATAATTGTTGATGGTACACCTGGGCTAATGATTATTAAGGATCAGTTGTAGTAATGAGAATAATGATGATCAATTGATGAATGAAGAAAGGATGAGTTGCAGTCTTCAGAATATTGTTAGTGAGGATTGCCTTCATGTGCGCCTTTTCTTTGCCTTAGGGATATTATGGTTTGAGAAATATAGGACTACAGCCAAGGTAGATAAGGTCATCAAGTGGACTAGGTTCCTGGAGCACCGCTTGTGATATGATCCATTCGTCTACAAAAAAATGGTTCAAATGGCTCTGAGCACTATGGGACTCAACTGCTGTGGTCATCAGTCCCCTAGAACTTAGAACTACTTAAACCTAACTAACCTAAGGACATCACACACATCCATGCCCGAGGCAGGATTCGAACCTGCGACCGTAGGAGTCGCACGGTTCCGGACTGCGCGCCTAGAACCGCGAGACCACCGCGGCCGGCATTCGTCTACAAGGTGAACGTTAATTGAACTGACAAACTGCAGGAACGGATTCCTGACTGGAAATGGAGAAAAAAACATGTGTCCGGAAATGCAGTTTTGCCACGGTACATGGCACTGACGAATGACATTTCCTGTAACCACGTGCCGTATGTTCCTTGTGCATTGCAGGCTGTGATTGACACAGCTTACTGTAAGTAGTGGAGTGGTCCAGTATTCTCGTCGGGAACAAGCCGAAATGGTGTTTGTGCAGGGGCAAGCAGATGGAAACGGTCTAGAAACTACACGGCTATGCCAGAACAAGTACCCTCACAGACACCAACCACGTCAAACTACATTTCAAGCCCTTTTCAGCGTTAGAACCCATTAGCTTAATCAGCTTGCCTTTTTATAATACATGAAGGCGTATGATGCACGTTAGTTTTTGATACTAAGTAGTTTAATTCTGCAAGAAGAGAATAGAAGCTTTCGAAATGTGGTGCTACAGAAGAATGATGAAGATTAGATGGGTAGATCATATAACTAATGAGGAGGTATTGAATAGGATTGGGGAGAAGAGAAATTTGTGGCACAACTTGACTAGAAGAAAGGATCGGTTGGTAGGACATGTTCTGAGGCATGAAGGGATCACCAACTTAGTATTGGAGGGACGCGTGGAGGGTAAAAATCGTAGAGGGAGACGAAGAGATGAATACACTAAACAGATTCAGAAGGATGTAGGTTACAGTAGGTACTGGGAGATGAAGAAGCTTGCACAGGATAGAGTAGCATGGAGAGCTGCATCAAACCAGTCTCAGGACTGAAGACCACAACAACAACAACATGTAATGTGTTAAAGAAGGAAATTTTTCTTTTCTTAATTTACCCTTG
Organism: Schistocerca nitens; assembly: GCF_023898315.1. Classification (NCBI taxonomy): domain Eukaryota; kingdom Metazoa; phylum Arthropoda; class Insecta; order Orthoptera; family Acrididae; genus Schistocerca; species Schistocerca nitens. The sequence continues at coordinate 420,522,134 of NC_064615.1, forward strand.
TGTAATCATGGATCCTTTCGGACAGACGAACGTGTAGGGAGGCGGCACAATGCACGCACATCAGATTTGGACTACTGGGTTCTACAGGGTCAGAGACTACAAGCTCCAGGCCAGTGTGGCGCCAACACGGTGTAGGCCAAAGTATGATTATCTATATCCTGGACAAAATCGCTACTATTCCTAACACCCGTAACGACTGCATGGATTATCAACGGCGGAATTCCCTCTATGGGAAGGATTTTGTCGATGGCTTTTGCATCAGACCATCACAATTATGGGATTACTGACGTCAGTTCTCTTTACAGACGAAACATTCTTTACCAGAACTGACCATCATCATCTGACAGTCATCATCTGTGGGCTACAGACAGTCCTCAGGGAATGGCTAAGGCATCTCATCAGCATCGGTCCAGCATCAGTGTGTGGGCAGGGTTTTCTGGCGACCACATACTTCGCTAGATTGCTACACAACACCTTTACAGAGGAACTTACGTTGACTTCCTGCAGAATACTCTATCTGGTCTGCTTGACAATGTGCCTTCGTTTATGTGACACGTCATGAGGTTTCTGCGGAATGGAGGACCGTCCCTTTACCGCATTACAGTTGGCCAACACCTCGACAACATCTTCCGTGGACACTGGATAGGACGCGGAAACCCTGTAATATTGCTTGCTAGATAACCTGACTTGAATTGAATTTTGACCTCTGGGATCATCTGTAAGGCGTTGTGTATACTGAACCAGTTCCTGATGTGTAAACTCTTCAACAGCGTGTTCACGATACCTGTGACGCTATTCAGAAAAAGGTCGGAACGTGCGAGAGAGTGTGGCAGCCCATGATGCGACATGTCAACGCGTGCATTGCATCTCATGGAGGCGACTTTGAACATCTCTTGTACCGTGGACGCAATGTAGGTCCGTACTGTGTTCTGGGACGATTTGTTGTATTCGCATGCACACCGTCCATTTCCGGACTCTTATTCATAGGACCTTTTTTTCCTTCATCTACAGTCAGAAATCCGCACCTGCAGTTTGTTGGTTTTATTAATGTTCACCCTGTACAAGGGCTCAAAGGAGCAGCACGGGACCGAAACCCCTCTTGTTCAGATTAGCCACATTCATATTCAATGTTGGTAGGCGCCCTCTGGTGATGAGGTAGCAACCAGTTGTTACCAGTTGTCGATTTATCTGTCGTTACTTGTTACCAAGCTCCTAGTGAAGAAGCAGTTGCTTGGTCTCGTCCGGGATTTATCAGTGACAGCCGGTACAGTTGCAACACCTCACAAATGAGACTGGCTACATTCAGCCAGAAATATCCAGAATGGTTTCCCAATTCAGGCGAACGTCATCGTCGATCTGTTGCCAGCTGTGAATGGAAGGGAAACTGGGGAGGTATCACAATGATTTACAAACCCTGTCGATACGAGATTACTGGGAACGTTGCAAATGCTAGCATTCAGTAGGATACAAATAGGAAACAGTGTCGGCCTTTAAAGCTACTTTCACTGACCTGACTTTCACTGATTTAGGGAACCATGACGAGCTTAAACCTGGCTGATCAGGAAGCCTACCACATGTCTGCCTGATGATGTAAAGTTGAGTGCCACCTTGCTCTGCTCGCTTCTGTTGGGATGACCTGCCGTAGTGATAAGGTGTGTATCTCATAAAACCGCAGTCAGTAGCATATTTTCGTTTTTCCTCTCTGTACTGTGCGGTTTATGGTCGACATTATCGTTAAAGCAAAGCAAACATTACAAACGTTACGTTAACAAGCGACAGCGATAGCTTTCTGTGTATATTACTTCGTCGAAAGTGAAAGAGAAACAGAGACTACGTCGCATGTGGATCATAATGCAACGTTGCCAGATGCGAGACGCGAAAACAACTGGAGCGTATATTACAGGGCAACAAAGAGAAACAGAGAGAGAGAGAGAGCAACGGTGACGCCGCTAGGTATTCTCTTTCTGTGCTCACCCGCCTTGCTGTGTGCAGGGAACTCTACTAATTGCTCTTGGCAACAAAATGTTTGTAACTCGAGAGTGCTGTAGATACAAGATCTCGCTACATCTCGTTAATGCTGGACCCACTTTCTCGTTCACTCTCTCAATTTCCTCACAAAATTATCACAATTTGCGGTTTGTACGGGGGCAGGATCGTCCTCTTACTAGAACACTTTTTGTCAACTAAAAATTGCAGGAACCAGGATGAAAACTGGTCACTCACCAGTTCTTCATAAGACTCTGTGAAGTACACATGATCATAATAAGTATAATAAAAGCGAAAATACGTAACTATTTGGTATCTATCAGTTAATAGTGACAACACGATGTCACCCATATTGTAAGCAATTCTGCATTTTGCTTTAGAATCAACCATCTAGTGCCTTAAATACAATGTGAGTAGCAAAATATAAATGACCTTGAGAGTTCAATGAATTTAGATGATTAGTCAACTCATTTGATATTTACTTCTCTATTCCTAGCTCAGAAGACAGTAACATTAATAAAAAAGATGTTGTATACTATTCTGGAATAGAAGGAAACCTGAAAAGAGAGAAAAGGATCATATATCTCTTGAAGTAGAAGTAACATGTGTTAATCGCCTATCTAATTCTGGATGGGAATGTACTTAGGAGTTGGTATCTGTAAGGGGCTCTCCATAATTTACAAGCCTTTAGCCCATCAGATTCACTTATGACTCATTAATGTACCACAGTTATAAGCACGTGACGGTAAGAAGCATACCGATGCCAAGAGGAGACACGTCTATATTATCAGAATGCTGTTCTTGACCTAATAAAACGTAAGTAGCAGGTTAACATTTACTGATTCTGATTTACAGTTCAGTCTTTTCGTCAACTGTGGCTCATGTGCGAAGCCAATGATATACTGGAATTCCACTAACTCCTGCTGCCAGCTCCACCAAGGTAACAGCTCCAGCAGTTCGGCTGAAGTCCTGAGGGAAATCTGGTATTCTGTAGGTGAACCTATAGTCTGAGAGTGTGCGCCCATACTGTTACAACATCCTCAGTCCTGCTCTGGAAGGTGACGTCGCCCCATTATGACCTGTCGGGAGTATCATACTGCTGGAGGTCATGTAGTTGGCAGCTCCTTGCTCCACTGGAGGTTAGATAGGCCCTCGCACCCTGAGGTAACTGCAGCGATGATCAGGAGCAGAGGTATGTGATGGCCTTCTAATTCTGCAGTGACGATGATGCAAGTGCGATAAGCAACATGAGACATACTTGTGGTAGAAGACTCTTAGCGTCCTACTCTGGGAAGTGGTAGGTAGTGGCCACAGCGAAGTTCCATGAGCAACATGTCATGATTACTTGAATGTTGTCATCTTGAGAATGGCAAGCAGTGTTTCCACAAGAAATGCCATAAAATCTAACATACAGATGTCAGTATACTGTAATAATGATTGAAACGAGTTCTTAGGTATGAACGCCATCGATCTTAATGACCATTTGGAGAACTGTGGTATTTATAGAGGTGGGAGTGGGGTTGACCTTTTACTCTGTTCAGTACGACAGAATGTGACCAGCATCTTTGCTAGTGGTTGGCAGTTCTCGTTCTGCTGTATTTGCTTAACAATTTGTTTCAACTCTTAACTCCACTGTCAAGTCTCTAAAAAGGGTTATTGCTTTGTAGGTAATGCTTCTTGCTTCACCTAATTAGAGCCAGCGAATATATCTCTGTCTGTCTGTCTCAGATAAGATTTTGCTGAATGTGTAACTTGCGCTTGGCGATTGGTACCGATATAGCCACATGTGCTCATGCATGCAACCGACTTACAGTCTTGATTGTTTCTTTCTGCTGCATAGGTCTGTCATCAACGTTTCCTGGTGTGACCTGTCCATGAGCAACATGTCATGATTACTTGAATGTTGTCATCTTGAGAATGGCAAGCAGTGTTTCCACAAGAAATGCCATAAAATCTAACATACAGATGTCAGTATACTGTAATAATGATTGAAACGAGTTCTTAGGTATGAACGCCATCGATCTTAATGACCATTTGGAGAACTGTGGTATTTATAGAGGTGGGAGTGGGGTTGACCTTTTACTCTGTTCAGTACGACAGAATGTGACCAGCATCTTTGCTAGTGGTTGGCAGTTCTCGTTCTGCTGTATTTGCTTAACAATTTGTTTCAACTCTTAACTCCACTGTCAAGTCTCTAAAAAGGGTTATTGCTTTGTAGGTAATGCTTCTTGCTTCACCTAATTAGAGCCAGCGAATATATCTCTGTCTGTCTGTCTCAGATAAGATTTTGCTGAATGTGTAACTTGCGCTTGGCGATTGGTACCGATATAGCCACATGTGCTCATGCATGCAACCGACTTACAGTCTTGATTGTTTCTTTCTGCTGCATAGGTCTGTCATCAACGCTTCCTGGTGTGACCTGTCGATGTACTAGGATGAGTTTTAAAAAAATTTAATACCTTCCCATTTTCTGCTCTCTGACAAAACAGAAGCAATACATTTTAATGTTAGATTTCGTGTTGTCATTTGGTCATCAGTGCAAAGACTCGTATGATGCAGCTATGCATGATACTCTATCCTGTGCAAGCCTCTTCAACTCGAAATAACTACAGCAACTTATCTGTACGTTCTTCTTAATCTGTTTAATGTATTCATCTTTTGGTCTCCCTCTACATTTTTTGCACCACACACTTGCTTGCAGCACTAAATTGGTGATCCCTTGATGCATCCAAATGAGCCATATCAACTAGTCCCTTCTTCTAGTCAAGTTATGCCAAAAATTTGTTTTCTGTCCAATTCTATTCAGTACCTGCTTATTAGTTACGTTATCTACCCATCTTATCTTCAGCACTCTCCTGTAGTATCACATTTCAAAAGCTTCTATTATCTTCTTATCTCAACTGTTTGTCGTCCATGTATCACTGACATAGATTGTTACACTCGATACAAATAATTTCAGAAAAGCCCTCCTAAAGCTTACATCTATACTCGATGTAAACAAATTTCTATTCCTCAGAAACGGTTTTCTTGTCATTGCCACTCTACATATTATGTAGTCTCTACTTCGGCCATCATCTGTTGTTTTGCTGCCCAAGTAGTAGAGTAGTAAAACTTATCTCCTTTCATAATCTAATTCCCTCAGCATCACTTGATTTAATTCGATTACATGCCATTAACTTTGGCGTGTTTTTGTTGACGGTCATCTTGTATCCTCCTTCCAAGACTCTGTACATTTCGTTCAATTGCTCTTCCTAGTTTTCTGCTCTCTCTGACATAATTACAATCTCAGTGGCAAAGATCAATGTTTTCAGAATGAATTTTTCACTCTACAGCGGAGTGTGCGCTGATAAAAAACTTCCTGGCAGATTAAAACTGTGTGCCCTGCCGCGACTCGAACTCGGGACCTATGCCTTTCGCGGACAAGTGCTCTACCAACTGAGCTACCCAAGCACGACTCACCCCCCGTCCTCACAGCTTTAATTCCGACAGTATCTCGTCTCTTACCTTCCAAACTTCACAGAATCTCTCCTGCAAGGTTCATAGGAGAGCTTCTGTGAAGTTTGGAAGGTAGGAGACGAGGCACTGACAGAATTAAAGCTGTGTGGACGGGGCGTGAGTCGTGCTTGGGTAGCTCAGTTGGTAGAGCACTTTCCCGCGAAAGGCAAAGGTCCCGAGTTTGAGTCTCGGTCCGGCACAAAGATTTAATCTGCCAGTAAGTTTCATCAATGTTTTTATTTTTCCTCCCTGAACATAAATTCCTGCTTGAAAATTTTCTTTGGTTTTCTTTGCTGCCTGCTCAACGTAGAGATTGAATAACATCTCTGGTAGGCTACAAACTTGTCTCACTACCTTCACAATCACAGCTTCCCTTTCATGCTCTCAAGCAGATAGTTACTGTCTGGTTTGTGCACAAGTTATAAATGGACTTCCGCTGCCAGTATTTTACACCTGTTTCATTCATCTACATCTACACCGATATTCTGCCTATCACACTTAAGTGCCTGACAGGAGGTTCATCGAACCACCTTCACAATAATTCTCTGTCAAAAATGGTTCAAATGGCTCTGAGCACTATGGGACTCAACATCTTAGGTCATTAGTCCCCTAGAACTTAGAACTACTTAAACCTAACTAACCTAAGGACATCACACACACCCATGCCCGAGGCAGGATTCGAACCTGCGACCGTAGCAGTCCTGCGGTTCCGGACGGCAGCGCCAGAACCGCTAGACCACCGCGGCCGGCAATTCTCTGTCCTTCCACTCTCGAGCAGGATGCAGAAAAAATTATAGTTATATCTTTCAGTACGAGCTCTGACGTCCCTTTTTTTACGATGATCGTTTGTTAATATGCAAGTCGGGGTCATCAAAACATTTTCGCATTCGTAGGAGAAGGTTGGTGACTGAAATTTCATGAGAAGACCTCGCCGCAGTGTGAAAAGACTTCGTTTGAACTATGTCCTCCCCAAATGCTGTATCACGTCCGTAGCGCTCTCTCCCCTATTTCTTGATAGCAAGAAATGTGTTGCCCTTCTTCGAACTTCTCGATATACTCGTTAACCCTGTGTGGTAAGGATACTACACCACGCAGCAGCACTCCAAAAGAGAATGGACAAGCGTAGTGCAGGCAGTCTAGTAGATCTGTTGCATCGTCTAAGTGATTTGCCAATAAAACGCAGTCTTTGGTTCACCTTCCTCAAAATATTTTCTCTCTATTCTTTACAATTTCAGTTATTCTTAATTGTGATTCGCAGGTATTTAGTTGATTTACAGTCTTTAGATGTGATTGATATATAGTGATAACGAAATTTAACGGATTCCTTTCAGCAATGAAGTGGATGACCTCATAGTTTTCTATATTTAGGGTCACTTGTCAATTTTATGAACATACAGATATCTTTTCTAAATCGTTTTGCAATTACTTTTGATCTTCTGGTGGCTGAACTAGACGATAAACGAGACCATCGTCTGAACAGAACCTGAGACGGCTGTTCAGATTGTCTCTTAAATCTTTTATAGAGATAAGGAACAGCAGAGGGTACACCAGACGTCACTTATGTTTTACTCAATGACTTTCCATCATTTACTACGAACAGTGACAATATTCCATAAGCACCCAATCTGATTACAGGCCGCTTGTGAGACACGGTGTCAAAAACCTTATGAAAACCTAGAAATACGAAATCACCTTGAAAATCACTGTCGAGAGCACTAACAAATCGTGTGAGTAGAGAGGTAGTTGGGTTTCACTAAATGTTTTTTTAAATCCTTGTTGCCTACATGTCGAGAGAACGTTCGCTTCGGGGTATTTCATGGTGTTCGAGCACAGTATATATTGCTGCATATCGACGTTAATGATATGGCTGTGTAATTTAATGGATTGCCTTTCTTGAATATTGGTGTGGCTTGTGCAACTTTCCAGTCTTTGGATACGGATCTTTCGCCGAGCGGGTGGCTGTATATGATTGTTAAGTATGGAGAAACTGCATCAGCGTACTCCGAAAGGAACCTAACTGGTATACAGTCTGGAGCGGAAGACTTGCTTATATTATTTAAGTTGCTTCACTACTCCGAGGATATCTACTGCTAAGTTACTCGTATTGGCAGCTGATCTTGATTCAAATTCTGCAATTTTTACTTCGTCTTCTTTACTGACGCCTTCAGAAGACTGTATTTAGTAACACTGCTTAGAAATAGCTTTTGACAATGTCAGTCAGAATTTCAAAGAGAATATTCCAGTCAAAAGCTGTTTCTAAGCTTACAGATGGTATAAATGTAGGTTTGTCTTTCCTTAACCTATCTTCTAAGATAAGCCTTAGAGTCCACACTGCCTTGGCTGTTGTTAAATTTCTCCAGAATCGAAACTGATCTTCCCCGAAGTTGGTGACTGCCAGTTTTCCCGTTCTCCTGTAAGGAATTCGGGTTAGTATGTTTCAGCCATAACTTCCTAAACTGATAGTTCGTGACAGTCACACGTTTCAGGACCTACTTTCTCAATAACGTTTAATTCACGAACATTATAACATTTACACAGATTAAATTGCCTAGGTAAGCCCATGAGACATACAACTAGCCGTCGCTAGGTGACATCACGCGTGTATGGTGGAACATCATTTCTCGACTCAAAAATTTCCTAAGTTCATTAAGAGAATGAATCAACAGATTTCTTCAGTATGTCACTTCCAGCTGAACCTAATCATTGGTGATTAGACCCCAAAGAGGTTACCTAATGCTGGAATGTGAATTACCGCTGTCCAGGTCCTCAAACCAGGAACAGGGCTTTTTCATCTTACAAGACGGCATTCATACCACACACATCAGGAGGCTGTAGACGGAAAGGCTAAACTAGGTCAACCAGAATGTTGAAATTAAATCGTGACACGTGTTCACAATAACTTGAGTGAGTGTGACTTATTGCTGCTAAGAAAAACAGCCAGATCGTAGCTAAAACCTCTATACACTGAGGATTCAACCGCGTATTGGCGCGTCGATGAACTAAACATCTTACATAACTGAACAAATTTACGTCTCGTCGGACCACACTGCACGCCCCTAGTTGGCTGCAGTCCAATGTTCGAGCTGTTTTTCCCACTGGAGACGTGCAGCTTTGTGCTGTCGTGACCAATGCCGTTTTGCAATATATCCAACTCCGTACGTCCTATGTACACCGTTCCTGTCCCAACGTTCTCTCGGCTACTGGTTGAGAAGGACCTACATTCGCTCACTACAGCAATTCCTCTTGCGTCTGATACCAATTGTCATTGACAAGGGGTGACATCAGTCTCTGGTTCCTGCCTGTTACGATAATTTTACTGCCATTATTCATTCGCCGTGCTAAATGGCTGTAAGTAGTGTACCATTCCTTGTAGACGCATTGGACATTCTGCTTCGACACACCAACAAATCGGGGAACTTCATTCGTGATGTGGTCATGGGCACATCCTATCACGATAGCTCGTATCTGCCTATCTCTCACCTCCTCACGTCGAGTCTTCTCACTACATTGATTCTGTAAAGCCCGATTGGCATGTGCTCAACATTTCGCCTCCGTGACTTAGTCAGTGAAAAATGTCATATTACAGCCTTGCGTTGCTGGTGAGATACTTCTTTTATGCCGGCCGAAGTGGCCGTGCGGTTAAAGGCGCTGCAGTCTGGAACCGCAAGACCGTTACGGTCGCAGGTTCGAATCCTGCCTCGGGCATGGATGTTTGTGATGTCCTTAGGTTAGTTAGGTTTAACTAGTTCTAAGTTCTAGGGGACTAATGACCTCAGCAGTTGAGTCCCATAGTGCTCATAGCCATTTGAACCATTTGAACTTCTTTTATAAAACCTGTTTCAGTCGTCTGACCAACGTCGGGTTCGTAAAAGTATTCACGGCGTCATGTTAGGCGAAATATAAAACAGTTATGATCAGGTGATAACCATGAACGACACACTGTCATCATATCATAATATAAATTTCGTCGTCAAACTATAAAAACACTGCTATGGAGTGTACACGTTAAAACTATAATCGCCGTTAACGCTGTGAACAGATCCATATCACACAGAGACGACTGAACCGCTGGACCCTGCTAACCGATAAGTTAGTGGTCGAGAATCTCAGTCTGTTACCAGTCCCACCACCTAGAGCGACCCCAAACGATCTGTGTGCTCTTTTAATGTGGAGGCTAACATCTGTTCAGAAAGCATAGCACAGTAAAAACCAATTTATGGATGAAGTTTTACTCTCCGCAATTTGTAGTACTTCTAAGAGCTACTAGTGAGCTGGATGGTTCACCGAGTACTTCGTTTCTTTGACTTCATACATCTAATTCGTCAAGCGTCACCGTTTTAATTTGTAGGAGACCTAGTTCCAACCTATCCATTACTGTATAGGTTGGAGGGATGTTTTCTCCTAAAGTTTTCATGCATAGATTGTTACGACCTTAAATCATTAGCATCATAGTACAATTTCGTCAACAAATTCAGCCACTACAGTGATTCTCATGCCCATGCGATTGCCTTCCAGTCATGTGTGAGTAAATTATCGATATCATTCTTCCCAGCTGTAATTTTAACCGGTTGATTTTGCAAAGACGTTTTGTTGTACACATCGTGATAGTAATCACTTGGCGTATGGCTGCATCTCAATATTTTTCACGATGACCCTTGCGTGTACCGTTCTCCTTGAGATTTTGATGTAAGTCGGCCGGTCTGCAGGATTTAAACGAAGAGCTTAGGCAAGACGTCATTTCACGAGCATCTGAATTGTAAATAAACCGTACAGTGGAACAATGCAGGTAATTAGCGACACTTCAGTGATAACATTCTCCAGTGAGCGAAAAAAATTTAATTAATTCATTCGGTATCACACAATAACTTAAACTTGTGTCCAGAATGAGATTTTCACTCTGCAGCGGAGTGTGCGCTGATGTGAAACTTCCTGGCAGATTAAAACTGTGACCCCGACTGAGAATCGAACTCGGGACCTTTGCCTTTCGCGGGCAAGTGCTCTACCATCTTTTTTTTTTTTTATCGATGTGTTTGGTCGTTGCGGACGTCACTTGACATCCGGTCAAGTTCGTTTTGTTGATCCTTCCACTCAGTTTTTTATACTACAGAGGCGAACCAGCTCTCTGACCGAACACGCTGAGCTACCGTGCCGGCATACCATCTGAGCTACCGAAGCACGACTCACGCCCGGTCCCCACAGCTTTACCTCTGCCAGTACCTCGTCTCCTACCTTCCAAACTTTACAGAAGCTCTCCTGCGAACCTAGCAGAACTAGCACTCCTGAAAGAAAGGATACTGCGGAGACATGGCTTAGCCACAGCCTGGGGGATGTTTCCAGAACAGTGGGGACCGGGCGTGAGTCGTGCTTCGGTAGCTCACATGGTAGAGCACTTGAGGCAAAGGTCCCGAGTTCGAGTCTTGGTCGGGCACACAGTTTTAATCTGCCAGGAAGTTTCATATCAGCGCACATTCCGCTGCAGAGTGAAAATCTCATTCTGCAAACATCCCCCAGACTGTGGCTAAGCCATGTCTTCCCAGTATCCTTTCTTTCAGGAGTGCTAGATCTGCAAGGTTCGCAGGAGAGCTTCTGTAAAGTTTGGAAGGTAGGAGACTAGGTACTAGCAGAAGTAAAGCTGTGGGGACCGGGCGTGAGTCGTGCTTCGGTAGCTCAGATGGTAGAGCACTTGCCCGCGAAAGGCAAAGGTCCCGAGTTCGAGTCTCGGTCGGGCACCCAGTTTTAAACCTGTGTCGTTGTTAGTTCTTGGCGTATTTTTCCTTGCAAATGAATGACAAACAAGTAGCAGCAGGACATCAACTAGTTACGCCCCTACATTCTTCTCATAGAAATTATTATTCCGGATCTCTGTCAAGTTTTCCGATTTACATTTATATTGCCAGTCTATACTGACTTCCGTGGCCCATATTTCCATATAGTTAAGAGTCGAAATTACACAGCACAGATTCATATTTGGGAGATAGCCGTAATATTTACGTCGAAATGTATCACAGTTTACTGTGAAAGAGACATTAACCGTGTAGGATTTATCAGCTTTGTTTGTGTAACACCAGCAGACCAGGTGTTATATTACGTAAAAACATAAGCACTTCGTATCACTGAAATATGCCACATGTACGAGTACGGAAATCTTTTGAATTCCACTTTCACTGAAGGATTGATTTCCAGGAGTACCTGGTTTATTCTTTATTAGTTGTATCTTTTAGAGGTTGTCGGGCTCACACTGGATCAAATACTACCACTGCTCTATTTGCTTGTGAGTAATTGGTTATGGTACACGGAATATATCGCTATTCGTTACAGATATAAAATACAACAATGTTTTACATTCAAGGAAGCCGTCACACTATGTTTAGACTGGCTAAAGAAATGAACTCTTCGCTTTTTCGTAACAGAAGATCGGATAATCTCCGTTGCAGTTTTCTTGGTTTTAGGCGTATCATCGTCACCACCACCATCACGAATCGTTCTGCTCATGGGGGGGCGTCGTGATCCCATGAATCAAGCGCCTCCATCCCCGACCATCAGCAGTTCCTCGTAGAGGCTGCTGAGGGTGTTGACTGGTGATCTTTGTTCAATCAATCCACACGCTCGTTGTTCTCCCTCTCGGTCTCGTGCCCTCGATCTTTCTTTTCATGATTATTTTCTACATATTTTCTCCATCTCTTCTGCCAATACGGCCAAAGGGCTGGAGAACTTTTTGGCCACCTGGAGATAATTAGTTGGTCAATAACGGACACATTTGTTCATCTTTAGGTCCCTTTTACGTGCAGTATTTTGCGCCAGCACCAAAGCTCAGAGGCATTAATACGCTTTTTGCTTGTGGCCTAAGGATCCATGTCTCGCAACCATAATAATAGATGGAAAATACGTTTCAACAATCCGGATCGTTGTGCTGTTAGTTATTGCTCTGTTCAATGAGATATGGTGAGCTTCAGGTGATTCGTCTTCTTGTCTATACAACTTTCCGTGTCCCAGATGGTTCACCATAGACAGAAGAAAGAATGCACGACTTCCAGCTCCCTTAATAGGCGTGGTAGTTGGATTTGTGCTCCTCGATCAATTATGATGAGTCTGAACTTTCTGAGATTTATCTATAAGCCATATCATAGACCGGCCTTAATTTTTGTTAGTAGCTCAGAAAGTTCATCTTTGCTGCTGGCTAAAAGCAGGGGTCATCGGCAAATCGGAGGTTACTAATAGTTCGAATAGTTCGTAAAATTATTGGGATGGTTTTAGTTCACCATTCAACAACTTTCCTAATGACATTTTTGCATAGAAATTGTACGTTTGGGCCTAGGACGCAATCCTGTCTGACAACATTTGGTACATTAATGAAGTGCAATCACTTATCTTCACAGCTGCGAGCTGATCATTGTGTGGATTATAAATTGTAGTGGGATACAATTCTTCTTTGATAACATCCGCCTCCTTAACTGAGAGGTCTGCGCGGCTGGCTGCCATACAGGGGGCCTGAGTGCGATTCCCGGCGAGGTCGGAGTTTTTCTCCGCTCGGGGACAGGGTGTTGTGCTGTCGTCAATATTATTTCATCATCATCGACACACAAATCGCCCATTGTGTCGTCAATTGGAAAGACTTGAAACTCGGCGCTGAAATTCGCTGGGTGGGGACTTGCGGCCACCAACGCCACACGGTCATTTCATTTCATTTCATTCTCACACAACACAGTCAAAGGCTTTCCTATAGTCAAGGAAGGAGATGAAAATAGAAACAAAGAGCACTTACGATTTCTTAGTTATTTGTCGTGTATAGTGGATCTGTTGTAGAGGCCCTGATCGTTCAACTGAACAGCTTTTTGTTTATATGTGATTCTATATGTACGGCTTCAAACGCTGCCTCAAAATGTAGAGCAAAACGTTGCTTGCATGAGGTATGAGAGTTGGAGCAGCTTCTGATCAATCCTTTTGAAACGGTAGGTATTCTCATCATAGGGAGTGGAATACTTTGGTTTTAAACAAGTACAAGTAACACACAATATTTATTAATGGATACAATCACAGAGTTACACCTTGCTGCCATAAGTAAGTTACATTCGTGCAAAGTGCTACAGCTTAATAATAAAGTTGTGCTCAGGCATGATAATGATAACGTAAATTAACCTCGATCTTTAAAGCTTCACAGCATTTACCAAAGTTAAAAGCTTCCAATTTTCTGTTCCTTTTACAACTAAATTTCAAAACCAGCTACTGAAGCACGTAATTAAAAGCATTCGTGAATACTCTGCAAGGCTCGTTTACACTTGTGCGCCTTGCCGCTAGTCGCCATGCGTCTTTGCTCGCTCCACACGCAAGTAGAAGCACGCGTGCAGGCGCATACCTCTCCCACAAAATGTGCGTGCGAGTTGATTCCATTCACACACGTGTTCACACTGACCGCCTATAGTTCCGTGTGGGGCAAGCTGCAGCCGCAAGGCGACTAGCCGCAAGGTGCACAGTTGTAAATACGCCTTTTTACAGATACATGTACAATGAACCAATAAATATACAATGAACCACCCCTACCGGGCAAGCTGGATAGCACAACTGACTCACATAAGGGAGAACGACGGTTCAAAACCACGTCCGGCTATCCAGATTTATGTTTTCCGTGATGGTTCCTTTGAAAGGCTACGGTGGATTTCCCTCTCCATCCTTGAAAAAATCCGAGCTCGTGATTCATTTATAATGACCTCGATACATAATTTTGTAATGGAACATAATTTTGCGGATGATTACGTCATTACTCACCTGTGATATACATAGTGGAGAAAAAATGGCGCACTTGGCGGTTGGCGTGAGATTCCTCATCCCAGTTCAAGACAACAGTGCATCTAACAAAACTTAGTCCACCAGCAAGTATAACAAAATGTGGCTGTGGCATCGCTGTAACTGAGTCCATCGTGGCGAAGAACGGGTAGCATGAACTCTGCTCTGTGCCGTAACTGTCCCATTTGGTCAGTGAGACGAAGAAATGCCATGGGGAACGGATATGCAGACTCGCCGATGTTCGACTAGCGTCCGATGTAATCTTTTTTTTTTTTTTTCTTGAGTTAAAGTATAAAACTGTATCCAACTTACGCCTTGACATTGTGGAAACTTGTATATTTCTCTCGGTTAGTGTTACCTTAAGTAAAACATTAAGACATACATGAAGTTATAACAGACGTAACCTACCACTTTGTTGTGTCTTCTATGACACAAATAAAGCCAACAGAAAGTAATAGTGGATACAGTAATACCAGCTATATACAATGCGGTACAAAAGCAGAATAGGTAGGCTACAATAGACTGCAAATTATGCTGCGCACAGTAATTCCATCCTTTACGTCTTACGTCCGGGCATAGCTGTACAGAACCGAGACGGTAAGTACACGAATGAGTGACGTTCGCTTTACAGAAGATGTTTAAAGCGACTACCTTGCTTTTGAAAACACTTCATCACTCGCTCGATCATACTTTTGTGGACGCTACGCGACACACCTGCATCCACCATGTCTGAAGCGGCGTGCACGCGAGCTGTTAGCTCGTGTACATTCATGGGTAGACTCTATAAACTTGTTCCTTTACTGGATTTCCACGACCAATCCATTTCTATTGAAACTCTTCATTTAAATAGTTACGCACATACATTCCAAAGTGTGGCGATGCATTGGCATGCTAAAACTATAGCTATCGTCGACACCAAGTGGAATGTTTTCTAAAGCGTCAGGGAAAGAAGCGCAAAGAAATGTACGATACAGGGGCACATTCAATTTTTCCAGCGACATGTAGGGGCCCAAAAGTACTCCTCCCACGATTACAGCCCCAGGTTTATGCCAAAGCGTGCCTGAAAGTAACGTTAACAGGTGACCATCAATACTGGCTGTAGTGGAGGTTGAAAATACCTTCACGAGCGAAGCTAGATTCGTCAACCCCAATCACGTTATTCATAAAATTTTTGCTGTCTTCAACTTGGTGCAAAAGTCGTTCCGAAGAACAGTATTCTTCGAGTGAGGTCTTACGGCCGCTGATGTTGAGTTAACGTGTAATGACATACAGGCAGTTCTTCATCGCGCAACACTTCAATAACCAGTGTGTGAGGTATCTGGAAATGCCTAACTGTATCCCGGGTGCTTCGCCGACGTGTATGGTGAACGATACCAAGAATCGCGTCCTCTGTTTGTGAGTTGATAGCTTATAGTTGATGGCTGGAGAGATCACATTGCGTTCGCAGGTAATCTGCGGAAACCGGTTGGCCTCTGATACATCGTGTATATGGGTGATGTTAACCCTCTCGACATCATCTAAGCCCTGAAGATGCTGCATTGAAGCTCGGAAGCTGGTAGCCATACAAAAATAAGGACGGCTGTCGGTGTTTCATTTACTTACATCTGTTTGTGTAGTGCGCCCTGTCCGTGGGAGGTCACTGTCCTTTGCTTGTAGACGAGAATTACCGGTCTCCCGAAGGCCTTGCTCCGGGCAGCAAGAAACAGCCTTCCCAGCATAAGCACGTAGAACATTTCGTTCAATTGGCGCGAGTGTACAGTAGATTGTAACATGTAACGGTGCTGAAGTAGTATTGTCCTTCATACGAGGGTCTTTCCGAAAATAATGCCTCATATTTTTATTCATGGAAAGTACACGAGGAACGTAAATGACAGCAGCACGGCTAAATAGAACAATATTTCAGCTACAGACAACTTAGTCACCACCATTCGTTATGCGCTTTTGCCAACGATGAACCGGAGCCTGCATGTCACGCTTGTAAAATCGGAACGAGCTGAGGCTAACAACCACTTCCTTACAGCTTTGCCAACAGCATCCGAGTCTTGAAAATGTTCGCCACATGGTCGATATTTCAGAAACCCAAAGAGATGGAAGTCTGTTGGCGCTGAATCGGGACTGTACGGTGGACGTGGTAAGACAGTCCAGCGAGTTTTGCGATGAGTTGCGTGCTCGCAAAATTGGTGTTCAAAGGGCTCTGAGCACTATGGGACTTAACTGCTGAGGTCATCAGTCCCCTAGAACTGCTTAAACATAACTAACCTAAGGACATCACACACATCCATGCCCGAAGCAGGATTCGAACCTGCGACCGCAGCGGTCGCGCGGTTCCAGACTGTAGCGTCTAGAACCGCTCGGCCAAAAATTGGTGAGGGCTTGGCGTTGTCACGTTGCGGGTGAAAGCTGATGCTCTTCTCCAGCCTTACCCTGGAAATTCGGGCTCTCAGCTTAGTCAGTGTCTTCTTGTAGCGTGCTAAATTGTCAATTTCTCCAGCCTCCAGGACATCCAAAAGAATCACACCCTGGCTATTCCAGAAGACTCTGCAAGTCATTTTGCCTGCAGACGACTGTGTCTTGAATTTCTTATTTGACGGAGAATTCGCATGTCGCCATTTCGTGGACTACCTTTTGGATTCAGGCTCGTAGTGGTGACACCGCATCTTATCTCAGGTGAGGATGCTATTCAGAAAATTGTCACCCTCAGCTTCATATTGGCCCATCAGGTCCCGAAAAATTTCCATTCCAATGGAACCGCGGGAGCCATCTCGCACAGACTTTACGACAACCAAGATGTTCAAACACTGTTTCCAAGGCGTTACAGCCGATATTCCGCTTTGCACACAATTCTGAGGTCGTTATCCGCCGATCAGCACGGAGGAATTGATCAAGACGCTCTTTATTGCGAGGGATGACAGCTGTACAAGATAGACCGGGCCGTGGCTTGTCATGCACACGCTTTTCACGGCCTTGAAAACGCCGTACCCATCACCTCACATTACTCACGTAAATTGTATCACTAACATACACCTTTAGCAACAGTCGATGGATTTAAATCGTCGCAATTTCTACACCAGTGAGGAATTCAATCCAACATCGCTGTTTTATAAGCGTCTATATCAGACTCCGTTTTCAAACACTCCTCTGCTGACACCAAATACCGCAGAACAAACGAACCACTTGCCAATGAAAGAGGAATGGCTCTGAGCACTATGGGACTAAACTTCTAAGGTCATTAGTCCTCTAGAACTTAGAACTAGTTACACCTAACTAACCTAAGGGCATCACACACATCCATGTCCGAGGCAGGATTCGAACCTGCGACCGTAGCGGTCTCGCGGTTCCAGACTGCAGCGCCTAGAACCGCACGGCCACTTCGGCCGGTAATGAAAGAGGAAGGCTCAACTATTAGCACTAGACCAACGACATTTGACGCGGACGTCCAAAGTCACCATATAAAAGTAGGAGGAATTACTTTCGGTACGACACTCGTATTACGGTAAAATTTGAGCATAACTGGATGGAGTAAAAACGAAAAAGTTTACGTTTCGAATTCACTAGTTCCGTCCAGGCCAATGTGGCAGCTTGTAACCGTACCTTCGCATTTATATCGCTAACGGTTCGTTTACAGACGTATTTTTAGTGCAAGATTTTCGTCACCGTATACTTGCACCTGAGTCAGTTATCTCTATTAATTACACTACTGGCCATTAAAATTGCTAAACCAAGGAGAAATGCAGATGATAAACGGATATTCATTGGACAAATATATTACACTAGAACTGACATGTGATTAAATTTTCACGCAATTTGGGTGCATAGATCCTGAGAAATCAGAACCCAGAACAACCACCTCAGGCCGTAACAACGGCCTTGATACGCCTGGGCATTGAGTCAAACAGAGCTTGGATGGCATGCACACGCACAGCTGCCCACGCAGCTTCAACAAGATACCACAGTTCATCAACAGTAGTGACTGGCGTATTGTGACGAGCCAGTTGCTCGGCCACCATTGACCAGACGTTTTCCATTGGTGAGAGATCTGAAGAATGTGCTGGCCAGGGCAGCAGTCGAACATTTTCTGTATCCAAAAAGGGCCGTACAAGACCTGCAACATGCGGTCGTGCATTATCCTGCCGAAATGTAGGGTTTCGCAGGGATCGAATGAAGGGTAGAGCCACGGGTCATAACACATCTGAAATGTAACGTCCACTGTTCAAAGTGCCGTCAATGCGAACAAGAGGTGACCTAGACGTGTAACCAATGGCACCCCATACCATCAGGCCGGGTGATACGCCAGTATGGCGATGACGAATACACGCTTCCAATGTGCGTTCATCGCGATGTCGCCAGACACGGATGCGACCATCATGATGCCGTAAAAAGAACCAGGATTCATCCGAAAACATGACCTTTTGCCATTCGTGCACCCATGTTCGTCTTTGAGTGCACCATCGCAGACGCTCCTGTCTGTGATGCAGCATCAAGGGTAACCGTAGCTATGGTCTCTGAGCTGGTAGTCCATGATGCTGCATACGTAGTCGAACTGCCCATGCAGATGGTTGTTGTCTTGCAAACGTGTCCATCTGTTGACTCAGGGATCGAGACGTGGCTGCACGATCCGTTACAGCTATGCGGATAAGATGCCTGTCATATCGACTGCTAGTGATACGAGGCCGTTGGTATCCAACATGGCGTTCCGTATTACCCTCCTGACCCCACCGATTCCATATTCTGCTAACAGTCATTGGATCTCGGCCAACGCGAGCAGCAATGTCGCGATACGATAAACCGCAATCACGATAGGCTACAATCCGACCTCTATCAAAGTTGGAAACGTTATGGTACGCATGTCTCCCCCTTACACGAGGCGTCACAACAACGTTTCACGCCGGTGAACTGCTGTTTGTGTATAAGAAATCGGTTGGAAACTTTCCTCATGTCAGCACGTTGTAGGTGTCGCCATCGGCGCCAACCTTGTGTGAATGCTCTGAAAAACTAATCATTTGCATAGCATAGCATCTTCTTCCTGTCAGTTAAATTTCGCGTCTGTAGCGCGTCATCTTCGTGGTGTAGCAATTTTAATGGCCAGTAGTGTATGATACTCTCCGTAAAATTTAAAATAAAGTTAAATGCTTATCTCCATGCTCGTTCTGCAGTAACAGTGGAAAGCAACCACAAGAGGAAGAGCATCCAAACCCGGTGTGTTGTGTCGACAAAGTGGAGGCCAGCTCTCTGGCAGAGCCACTTAGCCCCTTTTCACGCTAAGTGTATCCCAAGGAGCAGAGAACGAGATGCGACCAGCTAACAGTTGTCCTTTCGAAAGCAATTCCGTGTTGCGGAGGCGCGGCTCCTATCTGATTCCGTTTCACGGACGTGGCGGAGAAAGCTCCGCCCGTCCCGTCTGGGGAACAGGGCGCAGTTTAGCTGGCGAGTGGTCTCTCGTTACGACTGCTGACAAGTGCGTCGTTCTGGATGTCCTCCTCTGCAAGTGGATGGGAATACTAGGGGTTGGGGCAAGGCGAGCTAAGAGAAAGAGCGGGCGGCACCAGTTTTGTGTGTCGGGGTGGCAGCCGAGCGGGGTAACTCAATATTTACCCTAACAAGGCGGTAATCCGATAGTCTGATAGCTCGCTGCAGTCTGCTACCAGATTTTAAGCACTTAACGCTTTATCGTATTGCAGGGGTTCCCTGCCGTGCTGAGCACTGTTATATCACGACTGATACGTTATTATTATTGTTGCTGTTGTCTCCAATACTACACCTTCATCTACATGTATTCCCCGCAATACACTTTTCGGTGTGTGGCTGGGAGTTCCTCTGGCACCGTTCTCTGTTACATTCACGAATGGTCCGTGGGATGAACAACTGTAGATAAACAATCGCGTTTTACTTTTTCTCAGTCTTCTGACTGATTTGATGCGGCCCGCCACGAATTCCTCTCCTGTGCTAACTTCATCTCATAGTAGCACGTGCAGCTTAAGTCCTCAATTTCTGCTAGAAGTATTCCAATCTCTAACTTCCTCTACAATTTCTACTCTCTACAGCTGCCTCTAGTAACAGGGAAGTTTTTTCCTGGTGCCTGAACAATGTTCTATCATACTCTCCCCACTTCTTGTCAGTCTTTTCCACATATTCCTTTACTCGCCGGTTCTCCAGTTAAACTACTCATTCCTTATCAGTCCACCTAATTTTCATAATTCTTCAGTAGCACCACATCTCAAATGCTTTGCTTCTCTTCTGTTCCAGTTTTCCCATGTTTCACTACCATAGAATGCTGTGCTCCAAATGTACATTCTCATAACTTCCTTACGTTAAGGCCTATGTTTGCTACTAGTAGACTAACGAATGGCCCTTTTCCAATGCTAGTCTTCTTTTTGTGTCCCCCTTGCACCATACGTCATGGGTTATTTTGCTGCCTAGGTAGCAGAATTCCTTAACTTCATCTACCTCGTGATCACCAATACTGATGTTAAGTTTCTTGCTGTTCTCATATCTGCTATTCCTCATTACTTTCGTCTTTCTTTGAATTACACTAAAATCATATTCTGTAAACATTACTGTTCATTCTATCGAGCAGATCCTGCAATAATTCTTCACTTTCACTGCGGATAGCGAATCCTGTCACTGAATCATATAACTGATATCATTATATCTTGGATTCTAATTCCACACTTGAAACTTTGTTTCATTTCCGCCATTGCTTCCTCGGTGTATAGATTGAACGGTAGGGGCGTAAAGATTCATCTCCATCACACCCTTTTTAATCCGAGCATCTCGTTCTTGTTCCTCCTGTCTTACGTTTCCCTCTTGGTTCTTGGATATATTATATATTACCCGTCTTTCACTAAAACTTACTGCAACTTTTGTCAGGATTTGGAACATCTTGTATCATTTATGCCTAGAAAATGTGTTCGACACCATCTTCCATATGAGCTCTAATTTCTCTGACATTTTTGTCGCACTCATTTCGCGAGACTTATGTGTGAGGAGATAATTAGTTTCCCAACTCTTCTTCGAACGTAAGCTGTTGGAATTCCAACAGTAACGTTCCCTGTGACACTATGTCTCTCTTGTAGCAACGGCTGCTAGAGATGTTTATCTTCTCTGTAACGACCTACTAGAGGGATATGTTGAGGGTAAAAACAGTACAGGAAGACAGATACTGGAATACATGCAGCTAATAATTTAGGACGTAGACTGAAAGTGGTACTCTTGATGAAAAGGTTGGCATAGGAAAAGAGTTCTTGGCGGGCAGCATGAAACCTGTCAGGAGACTGATGACCCCACAAAAAGAGAAAACACTCACACACTTATTAAATGATCCCGTGAGAAAATTTGCCCATCTTCGTTAGCTCTTCTTTAACTTTTTTTTAATTCTGCTTGCTAAGGGTCCCAAACTAAAGAAAAGTACTCAAGATTAATCGAACAAGTGTTTTGTGAGTCACTTATTTCGTGGAAGAACAATATTTCCTTAAGATTCTTCGAATGGGTCTCTTGTGAGCCACTTCTTTCGTGGATGAATTACGCTCTACCACTGGATCTCAACCTGACATCCGATTTTCCTACAATTTGTTTTATGTGGTCACTCCACTTTAGCATTGCTCTAGGCGGCAACTCTAGATATTTTACGGTTGTTATTATTTCCAGTAGTTTCTCACCAATAAAAACCGATGAAATGACTGTGTGCTATCCGGTCTCCGACATAACTCATTCTGATATTTACTTCTTCCCGATTGTTTGCACGTTCGCCTCATTCGATTTAGAAAAAGATGAGAATGAAAAAACTGTTTTCGATGAATTGCAACAGAAGTTGTCGTAATTTATTAGTTTATCCTTTTTGTTCCTTGGACATAGATGATATTTAATCCGATACCAAACTAAATATGTGCATAGATGATATATTTCTGGTTACTTTCAGTTAACTGGAATAAATATCTTTCATCCACTTACTGCTAATAGCTCATTTTCTTCTTCGAAACACAAGGTAGTGTTTCACAAGTGTCTCTCGGCGAGGAGTTGAAGCACTAGAGACGTCCTTCCTCACTTTTAACAATTCTCAGTCTTTGAAGGTTTTGTTAGTATATGTGTATTTATAATCAACTGATCAAAACTTCCACCAAATTTATGTTTGAAAATAAACTTCTGCGTACGCACATCAAGAAATATATACAAATCAATTACTGATCTTTCATTGCTAGCGCAGTTGATGCTAGTCACCCACATAATGTTTGCGTTCTGTTTGAAATGACTAGGCTGGATTGAGTTTTCGCCATTTTGAGAACCTTTGTGTTAAAACTCGCCATCCGTTACATTCGCCTATTATTGTCACTCATTTATGAAAGTTACATTGTTTATGAGACTTTAGAATAGTTTCAAGGGCATCTGTTATCCGCGAAACCTCTACAAGGGCATTTGTTATCCGCCCAAGCTCTGTTTGCCACATCCCGAAACAAAGTGTATGTTACTTTATGGATTGCCTACATTGAGTGATTTCCCTAAATTGTTCCAGGTAAAAACCGGAATCGTTCCTTTGAAAGGACACGGCAAATTTCCTTCCATATCCTTGACACAATGCGAGGTTGTACTCCGTCTCTAATGATCTCTTGAATCAAATCTTCCTTCCTTATTACTGGGTTCACCCCAACTTTAGGCATAACGAAGCTAATGACATTAATATAATCAGTTATCATAAAACTTGCGGGTAAGGTAGTATACCCTTCCCAACAATTGTTTTTCTTCTGTCTTGCGGTTATGGAAATCGCCACGGCCACCGTTCCTCAGTTTATGGCCAGCCTCTTTGTTACCGCTTCTGTCTGATTTGTCTCTAGCTTTCCTCTTCCATAATCACTTTTTTCTAATCCAGTATTAAATGTAATTCCTCCGAAATACATTACAGAAAGACTGAAACGATTCCACGCAATGTTGTGTTCTACCTTTGAATCACAATCTCCATCAATTCTTCTTAAAGTGCCAGGTTATCCAGGGATGCATGCTTTTCCCATCTTTGTTTGGAGAAACCCTTCATCGTTCCATTTCGACGTAACTGGCGGAGGACAAGAGTGTCGATTTCACGGTACCACTGTTAACCGGTGACGTTTGCTTCTTCTGAAATGCATCTTCTACAGACTCGTAACTTTTGTATTCGTCGATTGCTCTGCTACCCCACGCATGCTGTTCTCCTTAGGTCCATTGCAATCACACGGAGAAGGAAGTGATTGTGTCTTGTGCTAGCATTCGTTACGTAAGAACAGTGTTCTGACTTGTTTTGTGTACCATAGTGGATCAGTTCCGTCGTTTGTTAATTTATTTGCCATAAATTTCTCAATAGATGTCGATACTGTCTCTTTGAATTCAAGCCACATCTGGGCTACACTTACATTTTTTTTGGACAGGGTGGGGATTGTCTCTGAGGATGGCATCAAGCGAATTTTTATCTCCTTTTCCCAATATATGTTTTGGTATTCAGTCTCGCTACGATAACCCTGTGTTCACGAATCCCTGTATCGGTTTTGGCGCTCATTATCAGCTAATGAATAATTGTTGCCAGCAAGTCAAGTGCGTTTTCACAACCGTTTTCTATTCGACTGGGCTATAAATTAATTGCTTGAAATAATTATCAGAGAATGTGTTTAGCGAAATTTTGGGTGATGTTTTATGCGTACCTCCGGATTTAAACTAGTATTTTTGCCAACATGTCGAGGGTACATTGAAGTCACCACCAAAAATGACTAGGGTACGTGTGTGCAATTTTGATATTTTCAGCAATTGTTTGAGTTGGGAGGTCTGTAGAAGGCTGCTACTGTTATTGTATTCCAGTTCCTGAGAATAACCTCTACCCATTATAACTCACAGGATCAACCAAGAGCAATTTCGCTGCAAGATAAACTACTTCCAACAGAAACAAAACACGCTACCCCAAATTGTGTTTATCTTATCCTTTGTGAACACCATTAGGACATTCACAAAAATTTCGGCTGAACTTATTCCGGTTTTAGCCAGCTTTCAGTATCTATAATACTTTGAGCATCAGTGCTTTCTATTAGCACTTGAAGCTCTGGTACTTTTCCAACAAAGCTACGACAATTTACAATAGTTACACCCATGGTCCCTGGATATCATCCTGTGTTAGATTTACACTCTTTTATACTGAAGCCCTTTTTGTGTTTCCCCGAGATCTTCTAACCTAGAAACAGACCAGTCCACTCTACACAGACCCCGCTACTCGTGTGGCCACCTGGGTGTAATGAACTATTGACCCAAATAGCGCAGTCGAAAACCCCATCACCCTATGGCTCAAATCGAGAAATTTGCAAACTACATGGTCGCGGAATGTCTGAGTCTCTGACTCAGATCCTCTACTGGGCCCTGTACCAGAGATCTGCAATCGGCTCTGTCGACAATACTACAAATGGTGAGCTCTGCTTTCATCTCGCTAGCCTTTGGAAATCATAAAGAAACTTTTGTGATCGAAAGAGAGAAACATCATTTGTACATGAGCCACCAACTGCAGTTGGCTGCAATCTGTGCTCTTTATGGCTTCCGGAAGGACCTTTTCCTAGACTGGAATGCCTCCACACGGTATGCAAACTGACTTCCTTCCCCTCCTTGGCAGTTATATTCCTAAGGATTTCCATTACGTGTCAAACATTGGACCTCCCAACAACCAATAAACCCACCCTCTATGGATTGCCACATCTTGCAGGCTGAGAGGTTTCCTTTGAAATACAAGCGACTCCATCTATCTGAGAGACATTTTCAGCCACAGGTAGCACCCAGAACCGGTTCGTCAAACTGGGAAAGGCTTGCGTTCGGCCGCCCGGGAAGTCTTCCGCAGCTTACCACGCTCGGAGACGACCTCCCATTCAACCACAGCTGAGGGGACGAACTCAGTGCGAGCAGTAACAGGGCAGCCGTGAGACCGACCGGCGGACTCGTGGATAAAGACGGTGGAAAACTGAGCTACACAGACAAAGAAACGACTATCGACACGAACTGCGGAACTCTACTGTAGACACTGGCGAGAATGAAACGACTGTTTCTAGTAAATCAGATTAACAGGGAGGGATTAAAAAACTAACTACCAAAGAATAGGTGAGACTAAATAACTTACTACCGATTAGAAACTCTCAAAGTGCCCTGTTGCTGGTGTTGTTCGGCCGGCGGCTGCTGGCTGGCTGGTTCGAGTCGCTGTTACTGTCTTCTATAGTCCGCAGAAAAAAAATGGTTCAAATGGCTCTGAGCACTATGGGACTTAACATCTATGGTCATCAGTCCCCTAGAACTTAGAACTACTTAAACCTAACTAACCTAACGACAGCACACAACACCCAGCCATCACGAGGCAGAGAAAATCCCTGACCCCGCCGGGAATCGAACCCGGGAACCCGGGCGTGGGAAGCGAGAACGCTACCACACGACCACGAGATGCGGGCTATAGTCGGCAGAGTTTGCATTACAATTTGTCAGTGTTTATCTAGTGTCGGCTCACGAAGACTCGTGGGTGTAGTTGGTTGCGTTTTCGAGTGCTCACTAATTACGTTGTCAATTCATAGTCACTTCCTATCAAAAAAATTCATTATTTATCAGAATGTTTTCAGCTACTTATATTTCCTGATTGTCTTGCATGTTGGTGGCTGTTCCATATTCACTGACTGTTAACTTAGGGCATTAAACAGTAGGTCTCTGTTATTCACAAAAGCGCTATTAATTGAAGAAAATCAAGGTAGAAGAATTCCTTGGCCTCGTGTACTTCGTGATTCCCGATTTTGATGTTAAGTTTCTCACTGTTCCTATTTCTACTACTTCTCATTGCTTTCGTCTTTCTCCGGTTTACTCGCAGTCCATGCTCACTAGGCTGTCCTGTCCATCAAAAAGTTCCTGTAATTCTTCACTTTGACTGAGGACAGAAATGTTATCAGCGGATCTTACCACTGATACCATTTCTTGAATTTTAAACCACTCATGAAACTTCCTTTTGTTTCCGTCATTGATCCTTCGATGTATAGATTGAAACCTTTTTAATCCTAGCATTTCGTTCTTGCTTTTGCATTCTTAATTTTCCGTCTTCGTTCTTGTAGATATTGTATATTACTCGTATTTTTCTATAGCTTACTCCAAAGTTTCTCAGAATTTTATTTTCTCGAACACTGTTTGTAGTTCGACGAATGCTACAGGTGTGTCTTGATTTTTCTTCAACCTCGCTTCCATTGTCAAGCGCAATGTTGGAACTGCATCTCTGGCGCCCCTACCTCTCCTAACGCCAGCCTGATCGTCATCTAACAAATACCTAGTTCTGATTGTGTATATTATTCCTGCCAGCAGCTTGGATGCAAGAGCTGTTCAGCTGACTGTGCTATAATTCACGAACTGTAGTTTTCGCACATATCTGCCCATTGGTGTCTTCGGAATTGTGTAGATGATATTTTTCCGAATGGAAAATTGTACTGAAATGCAGGAGGATCTGCAGCGAATTGACGCATGGTGCAGGGAATGGCAATTGAATCTCAATGTAGACAAGTGTAATGTGCTGCGAATACATAGAAAGATAGATCCCTTATCATTTAGCTACAAAATAGCAGGTCAGCAACTGGAAGCAGTTAATTCCATAAATTATCTGGGAATACACATTAGGAGTGATTTAAAATGGAATGACCATATAAAGTTGATCGTCGGTAAAGCAGATGCCAGACTGAGATTCATTGGAAGAGTCCTAAGGAAATGCAATCCGAAACCAAAGGAAGTAGGTTACAGTACGCTTGTTCGCCCGCTGCTTGAATACTGCTCAGCGGTGTGGGATCCGTACCAGATAGGGTTGATAGAAGAGATAGAGAAGATCCAACGGAGAGCAGCGCGCCTCGTTACAGGATCATTTAGTAATCGCGAAAGCGTTACGGAGATGATAGATAAACTCCAGTGGAAGACTCTGCAGGAGAGACGCTCAGTAGCTCGGTACGGGCTTTTGTTAAAGTTTCGAGAACATACCTTCACCGAAGAGTCCAGCAGTATATTGCTCCTTCCTACGTATATCTCGCGAAGAGACCATGAGGATAAATCAGAGAGATTAGAGCCCACACAGAAGCGTACCGACAGTCCTTCTTTCCACGAACAATACGAGACTGGAATAGAAGGGAGAACCGATAGAGTACTCAGGGTACCCTCCGCCACACACCGTCAGGTGGCTTGCGGAGTATGGATGTAGATGTAGATGTAGATACATCGCTAGTATCATAGATTCTAAATACGCATAGCGGTTTGGTAGCCACTTTCGCCAAGGACTTTAGAAATTCCTATGGAATGTTAACCTATCTTTTCTGCCTTATTTCAACTCAAGTCTACCAGAGCTCTTTTAAACTCTAATACTGGACCCCCCATGTTTTCCATATCGACTCCTGTTTCTCTTTCTACCACGTCAGAGAAGTCCTGGCCCTCATACAGGTCTTTAATGTACTCTTTCCACCCTTAGGGGCTCTCTTCTCCATTTTACAGTGGAACTGCATTGCACTCTTAATGTTATCACTCTTGATTTTAGTTTCACCGTAGATAGCTTTGACTTTTCTATATTCTGAATCATTCCTCCCAATGATCATTTCTGTTTCTATTTCCTCACAACTTTTCTGCAACCATTTTGCCTTGCCTACCCTGCATTTCCTATTTATTTCGTTCCTAAGGGATTTATATCACTGTATTCCTGTCTTTCCCTACGCATATTCAATTATTTTTTCTGTTACCTTCCTTGTACCTATGTCCATCTGTCCAATACCAGTATTTGTGCGTTAAAAGATGTCTACTCTTCCTCATCTGAGCTTCCTGATCTGGTGTTCATTATTGCAGTATCCACATGCTTAGAGAACTTCAAACGCATTTCGCCAGTTCTCAGAACTTCAGTACCACCTTTTTCCCAGAGTGATTCTTTATGGCGATTCTCTTGAACTTCAGTCTTCTCCTCACCATTACTAAAATGTGATCTGAGTCAATATCTGCACCTGGATCACCGTAAATCCAACGTCTGATTTGGGAATCTCTGTCTGATCATGATGTTAACGTGGTGGAACCTTCCCGTGCCTCCCGTCAGAATAATCGATGGCGTACGTTAATACCAAGCGCTGATAAGTGGTTGCGTATCAGGTCATAAAGTTCATTGTTTATTCTTTTACGTTTTCGGTTCTTTCGCTGAAATGAAAATCCACAAACAATTCTGAGAAATCCAATCAAATTACCAATTTACACGAGTATGTTCGCTGCGCCTATTGACCTTTAGATAAGACAGCACATCCAACAGCGCATACACATACTCATAATCTCGAATGTGAACTAATCTCGACGGAGAACTAGCCGAGCCGTCAAGCATAATACTTTCATGAAACTTCCTGGCAGATTAAAACTGTGTGCCGGACCGAGACTCGAGCTCGGGACATCTGTCTTTCGCGGGCAAGTGCTCTACCATCTGAGCTATCCAAGCACGACTCACGCCCCGTCCTCACAGTGAAGTTTAGAAAGTAGGAGACGAGCCACTGGCGGAAGTAAAGCTGTGAGGAATGGAGGTGAGTCGTGCTTGGGTAGTTCAGAGGGTAGAGCACTTGCCCGCGAAAGGCAAAGGTTCCTAGTTCGAGACTCGGTCCGGCACACAGTTTCAATCTGCCAGGAAGTTTCATATCAGCGCACACTCCGCTGCAGAGTGAAAATCTCATTCTCATAACACTTTCATGGCAATGCACAACTTAAACTGCAAACATCACACCTCTTCATTTGCAAGAATCCCTGCGAACATCTACTGTAAACTTTGGCATGGAACTTTCATCCAAGGTAACACTGTACCAACCTCGCGACATCAACTTCAGATGAGAAAAGCTCCCCCGTGTCCTAAAAGACTCAATATTTCCGGCACCGGCCAAAGGTGGCACGACCATGAGTCGAACAGCGTACAGCGGTTTAAAGACTCACCGCTCGACCCCGCAGCTCCCTAATAGGACGGCTGGGACGACGATGCCAAGAGAATCGGCCTCTGTATCGTTCAATATCAATAGCGTCTCGGCTCAAGTACTACAGTACCTCTTTGACTTTCACCATCCCTCACAAGCTTACTCGCACATACTTCAGTAAGGAAATTTTGTACAATGCATCGTAATTTCGTCTACTTTTGTCCCACATCTTTGTCCTCAGAGTTCACTATTTAGTGTTGAATTCCCAGATACACTGAAATATGTTTCAAATCACACTTGTTAAACAAAATTTTTCCACACCTAATATCTCTAGTAACACCTATACTGAATTATTCTATACTAACCTAATGATCACCAGTGCCCTTCTGTACAAAATATGTTCCGAAAACAAAGCGTTCGATGCAGCTCTTTACACCTATGATGTGCAAGGTTCTTCATCTCTGAATAACTACTGGAACGCACCTCCATTTGAATCTACATACTGCAGTTTCTGAATAGCACCAGCCTCAGTCGACTTCTCCATTCGGACACGTGCGAAGAACAGACACCACACATATAATTAAGGCGAGAGTGGCCAATTATCCCTTCAGTGCATATGCACACCACGATCGAACTTTACGGTCACTCGGGGTAACTTTGTACCTCTTTTTACTATTTTTTTTCACAGTCACAAAATAAATTACATATCACAACAGAAATTCAAATATTTTACGTCTATAGTTACCTAGTTCTTGGATCTGAAAATCTGTACTGTGGCAAATTAGAGTAAAATTTCACTTTTAACCCTGGTACAAAATTACACAATCATTCAAAGTTGCTTCAGAGCGGTCCTGAATAGGAAAGAATCTCTTCTGTATTTAATGCTGCGCGTACATTTAGGTCGTGTCAAAAGGAAATCAGGTGCTAATAAGAAGAAAAACCGAACAGTGTTAATTCAGTACTGCAGAATTATATCGATATATCGATATATTTTTGTCGACCTGACATTCCTCAACTGAAATCACTGTCGCCAGAAGCTCTGTTCAACAGCCAACGCAATTAAAGGACAGCCACAAGCCTAAGAGATGGTGGCAACTTGGAAAGCTAACTGAAATATGAATTAGAAATCAAAGAGGTAATAAAACTGTTGCTTCTAATACAAAGTAGATGGCATAGCAGCCATTTGTTACAAAAGTAGTACTTGGTGCGAAGATACCCTGACTGGTAAAATGTTGCACTGATGTACTGTACGGGAATTGGCGAAACGCAGCGAGTAAGGACGATAATGGCCACGGTAAGTTGAAAGACAATACTGACCTTACGACTTATCTTAGAAGAAACATCAAGGAAAGGCAATCCTACGTTTCTAGCATTTGTAGACTTAGAGAAAGTTTTTGACAATGTTGACTGGAACACTGTCTTTCAAATTCTAAAGGTGGCAGGGGTAAAATACAGGGAGCAAAAGGCTATTTACAATTAGTACAGAAACCAGATGACAGTTATAAGAGTCGAGGGGCATGAAAGGGAAGCAGTGGTTGGGAAGGGAGTGAGACAGGGCTGTAGCCTCTCCCCGATGTTATTCAGTCTGTATATTGAGCAAGCAGTAAAGGAAACAAAAGAAAAATTGGGAATAGGTATTAAAATCCATGGAGAAGAAATGAAAACTTTGAGGTTCGCCGATAACATTGTAATTCTGTCAGAGACAGCAAAGAAATTGGAAGAGCAGTTAAACGGAATGGACAGAGTCTTGAAACGAGGATATAAGATGAACATCAACAGAAGCAAAACGAGGATAATAGAATGTAGTCGAATTATGTCGGGTGATGCTGAGGGAATTAGGTTAGGAAATGAGACACTTAAAGCAGTAAAGGAGTTTTGCTATTTGGGGAGCAGCATATCTGATGATGGTCGAAGTAGAGAGGATATAAAATGTAGACAGGCAATGGGAAGGAAAGCGGTTCTGAAGAAGAGAAATTTGTTAACATCGAGTATAGATTTTAGTGTCAGGACGTCATTTCTAAAAGTATTTGTATGGAGTGTAGCCATGTATGGAAGTGAAACGTGTACGATAAATAGTTTGGACAAGAAGAGAATAGAAGCTTTCGAAATGTGGTGCTACAGAAGAATGCTGAATATTAGATGGGCAGATGACATAACTAATGAGGAGGTGTTGAATAGAATTGAGGAGAAGAGGAGTTTGTGGTACAACTTGACTAAAAGAAGGTTCGGTTGGTAGGACATGTTCTGATGCATCAAGGGATCACAAATTTAGCATTGGAGGGCAGCGTGGTGGGTAAAAATCGTAGAGGGAGACCAAGAAATGAATACACTAAGCAGATTCAGAAGGACGTAGGTTGCCGTAAGTACTGGGAGATGAAGAAGCTTGCACAGGATAGGCTAGCATGGAGAGCTGCATCAAACCAGTCTCAGGACTGAAGACCAAAACAACAACAACAAGTTGAAAATTTGGCCTGCTAGGGTAGTTCGTGTAGTTGCAATGACCACTGTGTCTGGGTGGCATCTGCCTTGTAATCAGAAGGCCCGGGTTCGAATCCCGGTCCATCACAAGTTTTCAACTTACTCCACTGATATAAGTCTATGCCCACCAGCAGCTACATGTCGTAATTCTCTTGTGTCTTTTGTGATTTTCCATCAAACTTCAGTTTCCCTAATTTTCAAACCTGTTCGAAAGGAACTTGAGCATTCAAAAGCTACTGAACGGAAAGTTTTGTTATTTTCCTGAAAAGCAGACATCCTCTAGCTGGTGATACGTGACTGCAGACGACGCTAATCTCTGGGAGAAGGTCTGCAGGCGCGCGGACTCTTTAAGGAGGCAGGCCCGTGGTGGCCTTTCAGGGCAGCAGCCAGAATGGCAGCCAGGCAGCGCGGGCCGTTATTAGAGCGCCGGCTGCTTTCATCTGCGGCAGCAGCAGCGGGACCGCAGCCAAAACAATGACGCCGGCCGCCGACCCGGCCTCATTAGCCACCGGAGGCCACTGCAGGCTGCTCGGGCCCGCTGCTCCAACCATTGGCCGGGATTTTTTAGCAACACCACGGCACCCAATCTGTACGGCCCGGATTCCGTGTCACCTCGCGCAGCGTCTCAGTTTTCTACTCTATTATTTGCAAGCTACCCCAACTACGATACGTATTGATACTTCAGTAGTGTACCCATCCTCAGCAACTGCAGTCGCATACGAAACTCCGTGTTCTGCGCTCGCTCGTGGTACACCGCATCCTACACTCATCCATCGCGGCGCTCAACGTCACAGGACAAAGTTATCACACCTGATGATGGGCATGGAAGGACCCGAATTCCGTAGTGGTTTACGCATTCAAAAATAAAAACAACCTTACAGCTTGTGAGTTAATGAGCACTGCCGTTCTCGCTTCCCACGCCCGGGTTCCCGGGTTCGATTCCCGGCGGGGTCAGGGATTTTCTCTGCCTCGTGATGGCTGGGTGTTGTGTGCTGTCCTTAGGTTAGTTAGGTTTAAGTAGTTCTAAGTTCTAGGGGACTTATGACCACAGCAGTTGAGTCCCATAGTGCTCAGAGCCATTTGAACCATTTTTTTAATGAGCACTGCGCTCTCAGTTAAATATATGGTCGAAAGAGTCAGCCTGCAGGAAATGTGAAACGAATCCTGTCGTGCAGGACTGCGTGCCGCAAAGGGCGCAGATGCACCATGAGGTGGGAAAGTTCTTAGGCGTCTATTGTCTATTGAGACCCAAGCGCTGTAGTCTGCGAGTGAGACAGACGAGAACCTACGTCAAAGGGAAACCCAGTAAAAGACTTTTGTGGCCAAGGAGTGTTAAATATGGAGGACCCAAGATCGGCCATAAAGGGAAACATTTATGAAAACTATTTAATTCTGCAGTAATGCAGGGAATCAAGTCACAGTAATTTTAATATGCCGTCTTCCATAAATTTTCATCATGGTTCCAATAAAAGTTGAATATTGACCACATCTATAGTAGTTTAGGATTTACTGTTAAAGTGAAATTAACAAGTTTTGTAACACAGATATGAATGCTAAAATCGGAACGCTTTGGTCGACCTTAACTATCGACATTTCATATAGAAGCGCATCATTAAAATGACAAACGTTGTAAATATCAACTCTGTAACGTTATTTGTTTAAAAGATATGACGCGCGGGATTAGCCGAGCGGTCTAATGCGCTGCAGTCATGGACTGTGCGACTGGTCCCGGCGGAGGTTCGAGTCGGGCATGGGTGTGTGTGTTTGTCCTTAGAATAATTTAGATTAAGTAGTGTGTACGCTTAGGGACTGTTGACCTTAGCAGTTAGGTCCCATAAGATTTCACACACATTTGAACATTTTTTTTAAAGATATAGCAAATTTAAATTATCCGTATTTTCTGTTATGGTTCAGACTATCGTTACCTCCACACAAAACACATTGAACGATGACAGCATGACACCTTATTGAATCATTAGGTAATAGAATATCTGTTGTAAAGTTTAGTGCATAATAGTTACTTTTGTTCTTTATTTATGTATCAGAAAGCACACTGGTGCAAGGCTACTGGCCATGACATTCAAAGTTAAGAAGGAAATTTTGTTGGTTTTATGTAAAAGAATTTAACGTTTATTATGTAATGGATATTATTGTTACTTTATTTATAACGCGAAAGTGGTAAAGTTTAGATTATTTAAATACGTTAAAATGTAAAGTAATGTAGAATAAGCTGTAGCCAATCAGATGGACGGCCTCAGGAAAACTGCGCTAGTCAGTCGGTCTTTAGGCAGCTAGGAAGTGAAACGACTTAGAAAATCTCGCATTGTGTGCCTTCGCCGCGCTCCTGTTGTGAACTCTTAACTTTTCGTGTAGAGTATCGGACTTGTGTTTCGCGATGAGATTGTGAATGATCGAACTGTGTCAAATGGATATGCGCTCGAGTGTAACAGTAACTCTAAATACGACCATTTTCGCTATTAATTTGCTTCCTGAATAAACATTATTCTAAACAAATCGCAACTGTGTGGCCTACATCATTTATGGGTCGTTAATTTAGTTACCGATATCATTATTACTGTTATTATATGTTATGTTAGCTCTGTATTTCGCAAACTTGCTATCAGGCAGACAATTAAACCAAAGAGTAACAAGTGTCTAATTTAGGGCGTGTAATGCGACACGCGTGGTTCAACTCATAGATGGGTTAGAGCAAGGACATTTTGATCAAGAGAAACCGCATGTGACCCTGAACATCTTTGAGATGTTGGCTCGCAAGATGAAGCGGTATTTTCAACCTCTTAGATATAACCCACTGAAGAAGGGCCGGCCGCGGTGGTCTCGCGGTTCTAGACGCGCAGTCCGGAGCCGTGCGACTGCTACGGTCGCAGGTTCTAATCCTGCCTCGGGCATGGATGTGTGTGATGTCCTTAGGTTAGTTAGGTTTAAATAGTTCTAAGTTCTAGGGGACTGATAACCACAGCAGTTGAGACCCATAGTGCTCAGAGCCATTTGAACCATTTGAACCACTGAAGAAGGGCACTAAGT
Source organism: Schistocerca nitens (assembly GCF_023898315.1). Taxonomy (NCBI): domain Eukaryota; kingdom Metazoa; phylum Arthropoda; class Insecta; order Orthoptera; family Acrididae; genus Schistocerca; species Schistocerca nitens. Next base: position 420,556,834 of record NC_064615.1, read on the forward strand.
ACCTGAACAGGGAAAGAAATTTAATTTCTTTTGTGCAACTGGGTACTTATTATTTCGTATTGATTTTGCTCTCTAGTTATAATGAGAACGTCGACTACAGTACAGTTTTATTTGTTTCCATGAGGTCAATTCAGGTGAGGTTTACACATTTCTGGTTATTGAGACTGCAACGGACAGGCAGAAAATAACGAAAATTTACTCTGTGTATGCAAAAAATCCAAACAGCCGTCCGCGAAACTAAAAGCAAGGACGGTAACATAAAGAGTGCAATGAGAATTCCATTCTTAAGTGGAGAGAAGAGAGCGGATAGGAGGGAAGTCTACATTGAAAGATAGGAGAAGAAACAGGAGTCGACAGCGAACAGATACGGGACCCAGTATTGCAATTTTAAAAAGCTTTGTAAGTCTTACGAACGAATAGGGCAGAAGGGATAGATAACATTCCATCAGAATTTCTGAAACCATTGGAAGAAGAGGCAACAAAACGATAATTCTCTTTGGTCTATAGAAGGCATTAAACTGGCGATATGCTACCAAACTCTCGGAGAAACATCATCCTCACACTTCCCAAGATTACAAGAGCCGACAAGTGCGAGAATGATCGTACAATCAGCTTAAAAGCTCATGCATCCATGTTGCTGACAAGAATAATATACAGAAAAGAGGAAAAGAAAACTTATAATCTCTTATGCGACGATTAGTTTGGCTACAGCAAATGTAGAGGCACTAGAGAGGCAATTATGACTTGGCGTTGATAATGGAAGCAAGACTAAGGAAACATCAAGACACATTCATAGGATTTGCGGACCTGGAAAAAGCAATCGACAATGCAAGATGGTGCAAGATGTTCTAGGTCGTACGAGAAATAGGAGTATGCTGTATGAAATGACAGATGACACACAATATGTGCAACAACCAAGAGAGAACAATAAGAGTCGGGACTAGGAACGAAGGGCTCAGATTAGTATGTCTGTAAGGAAAGGATGTAGTCCTCACCCCTACAGTTCGATCTACACATCTGAGAAGCAATGACGGAAATAAAAAATAAAATAGAAAGAACTTTGAAGTGTGGGATTAAACTACAGTTGCCTTCTTTGCACATATGTTCTTCTATACAATCTTTGTCGTTGACATTTTTAGAGATGTCCATTCCTTTCCAACTGAACTGCCTACTGAACTCTTAATTTTCGAAGTATCAGTATCCTCGGAGGACTACAAGCTTATCTCTTCATTCCTTAGTATTTCGGTATCCCACTTCTGTATGTACTGATTCATCCTGGCTAGTCTCTTGAACTTCTGCCTACCCTTCATCATTACTGAATTGTGATCTGCGTGTGTATCTGCTCATGTGTACGCCTTACAATCAAATTCCTGATTTCACAATCTCTGGCTGAACATGATGCAATCCAACTGAAAATTTTCCAGTTGTACCACCTTCTCTTGATTCGAGAGCAAAGTATTCACTATTACTTGATGCAATTTACTACGGAAGTCAAGTATTCTTTCTCCTCTATAATTCCTTTTATCAAGCCCATGTTCTCCCACAACCCTTTCTTCTACTCGTTCCACCAAAGCCGCATTTAAATCCCCCATTCCTCTGCCTCTACGCTCTCAATTACTCGCTCAGTATCCACTTTCTCTTTCTTCTCATCTTCTGCTTGCTACTTCGGCATATTTACCTGAACTATCATTGTCGGTGGTTATTTTCGGTCGTTGATGATGACAATAATCGAGTCACTGAACTGTTCATACTAACACACTCTCTTCTGATTTCCTATTAGTGATGAATCCTACACTCGTTATACCATTTTATTCTGCTGATGACATTATCCTACACTCGTCTGGCGAGAAATCTTGGCCGGCCGAAGTGGCCGTGCGGTTAAAGGCACTGCAGTCTGGAACCGCAAGACCGCTACGGTCGCAGGTTCGAATCCTGCCTCGGGCATGGATGTTTGTGATGTCCTTAGGTTAGTTAGGTTTAACTAGTTCTAAGTTCTAGGGGAGGGGACTAATGACCTCAGCAGTTGAGTCCCATAGTGCTCAGAGCCATTTCAACCATTCGAGAAATCTTGTCTTCTTTCCAGTTTGCTTTACTGACCTCCAGTATATGTAGACTGAGAATCAGCGTTTCCATTTCCAGATTTTCTGGCTTTCCTACCACGAAAAGCTTCTGACATTCCACCCCCTGACTCTAAGAGCGTTATCCTTTCGTCTTTTTCTCGTTGTCACCTCCACCTTGGCAATCACATCCCGGAAATCCAAATGTTGGTCTTGTCTGGAATATTTTGCAAATGGAGAGGTCGCCATGACACTTTTTCGTTTACAGGACACATGTCTTGTGGATACACGTTATGTATTCTGCATCCTCATTCCGTTGATCACTGCTGATTCTTCTGCCTTTTGGGGGCAGTTTCCCACCCAGGGCGAGAGAGTGCCCTGAACCTCTGTCTGCTAGTCCGCCCTCCATGACAAGGCCATTGTCAGAGTGAGAGTGACTTCTTATGTCGGACATCTTCAGCCGCCATTGATGATGACATTTTTTCTAAATTTAAACAGTGACGAGGCTGGGGCCCAGAACCCATATCGTTTTGATTACTAGTGAAAGTCGCTATACCTCGGCTACGGTGTTCGTCACTTCACGCGTCTATAATATATCGCTGGCATACTCCTGCCGACTCTGTGAAGTTACGTTGAAATGCTAGCAGCCTTTTTAAATATCCAGGCAATGCCACTGTAAGGCAGTTTGATTGTTATAGCATGATTTTCTCAGTTAGCTACATTATTTGACGCCACCAGTATAGTCATTAATAATGGTTACGCACAGCCATAGGGGCGTGGGCTACGATCACCCTTCTCACCCGTAGGAATTATTATTTATGAATAATAGCAAAATGGAAAAGACATCGAGACGCGAGAAGATCTCAGTTACATGACATCATGGTTAGGGAGGTATTCCGTAATCAGATACTGGATAATCAGGGCGTACCCAGGGGCAGGAATAGACTCAGATCACATTACAGTAGTGATGTAGAGCAGGCTGAAGCTTAAGTGACAAACCAGGAAGAATCAATGCGCAAAGAAGTGAGATACTATGTAATGAAGGAATATGACTGAATTTTCCTGAGGCTATAGATGCTACAGTAGGGGATAGCACTGTAGTCAATTTAGATGAAGAGGAATGGACATCTCAGAAAAGGGCAATCACAGATGGTTCAAATGGCTCTGAGCACTATGGGACTTAACATCTATGGTCATCAGTCCCCTAGAACATAGAACTACTTAAACCTAACTAACCTAAGGACGTCACACAACACCCAGTCACCACGAGGCAGAGAAAATCCCTGACCCCGCCGGGAATCGAACCCGGGACCCCGCGCTCAGGAAGCGAGAACGCTACCGCGAGACCACGAGCTGCGGACGGCAATCACAGAAATTGGAAAGAAAGATAAGTGTAAAGAAGGTAAATGCGAAGAAACCATGGGTAACGGAAGAAACACTTCAGTTGGTCGATGAAAGAAGGAAGTACAGAAATGTTCAGAGAAATTCAGGAATATGGAAATAAAAGTCACTTAGGACTGAAATAAATAGGAAGTGAAGGGAAGCTAAGGCAAATGGCTGCATGAAAAAGTGAAGCAATCAATGAAGAACGTGATGCTCGGAAGGACTGACTCAGCGTAAAGAAAAGATAAAACAACCTTCGGTGAAATTAAAAGCAATGGTGGTAACATTAAGAGTGCAATGGGAATTCCACTGTAAAATGTAGATGAGAAGGTGAATAGAAGGAAAGAGTACACTGAAGGGCTCGATGAGAGGTAGGAATTGTCTGATGAAGTGATTGAAGCATAAACAGGTGTTGATAGGGAAGAGACAGGACATGCAGCATTAGGATCAGAATTTGAAATACTTTTGGAAGACTTAAAAAGGGAAAAAGAGAGAAGTGTAGGTAAAATTCCATAAGAATTTCTAAAACCATTTTGGTCAGTGGCAACAAAACGATTACTCTCGTTAGTATGTGGAACGTAGAAGTCTGGCGGTATACCATCCGACAAAAATATCATCGTTCACACAACTCTAAGATTGCAAGAGCCAACAAGTGCGAGAATTCCCACACAAACAGCGTAACAGCTTGGTTAGTTGACGATCAATTTGGCTTTAGGAAAGTTAAAGGCACCACAGATGGAGTTCTGGCGTTTCGGTTGATAATCGAACCGTCAGTAAAGAAAAATCAAGACACGTCCATAGGATGTGTCGACCTGGAAAAAGCGTTCGACAGTGTAAAATGGTGCAAAATATTCCAAATTCTGAGAGAAATTCGTTTAAGATTTAGAGAACGGGAGACAATATACGATATGTACAAGCGCCAAGAGATAAAGAGCAAGAAAAAAGGCCTCGAATTAAAAAGGCTGTAAAACAGGAACATATTCTGTCGTCAGTGCGCTCAATTTATACTTCGAAGAAGCAATGACGGAAATAAAAGGAAGGTTTAACAACGGATTAAAAATTCTAGGTGACATGATACCAATGACAAGATTCACTGATGTCATTGATATCATCACTGAAAGCGATGAAGAATTACAGGAGCTGTTGAATGGAATGAGCAGGCTTATCAGCGCAGAACGTGGATGGAGATTAAACCGAAGGAAGACGAATGTAATGTGAATTATCAGAAATGTGAACACTGAGAGGCATTACATCAGGTTTTGTGATCAAGAAATAGATGAAGTCAAAGAATTCTGATACCTAGGCAGCAAATAGCCCGTGCCTTGGAGGAGATCACAGAACAGAGCGCAGAATGGGTAGTATGAGTACTCACGGCCAGAGCAAGTCATCCGTATTTGTCAATCTGCTCTTGAATAAATTTGAGGAGGCAGCCTTGGATACGGCTAAATAGGAACCGACACTCTTCTTCAGGGTATGTGGATGATTGCTTCATGATCTGGCCTCATTGTCAGTTTTTAGAACATGTTGACTCGCGTCGGCAAAATGTGAAGTTCATTACGGAACGGGAGAAGGGTGACCAGCTAATATTTATGGATGTACTAGTCAAAACGAGAATAGATGGAAAATTTGTCCACAGTGTGTATCGCAGACAATTTCTCACTGAATTACACCTGCAAGCCAGCAGCTGTCATCAACCTCACAGGGCACACGCCTTTTCAGTCTTAAACGTTTGACATCAAAAATAGAGTAGCTATTCTCAGTCATCTGCAAAAATGGATACACAGTCAAGCAGATTCAGAAAGCCATTCGTGCTGCCACTCTACCACACTGTAGAGAAGAAGTGCAAGGCGAAGCCTGCTCAAAGCGGGATCTGTTTCTGCCAAAATCAACAGGACTCTCAAGAATCGTGCCATCAAGTGTGTGATTTTTCCACCTACCAACATGGGAACTACTGGTAAAGTGAAAGATGCCTTTGATTTATGAAAACCAGAAATTTTTAATACACCTTCCCAATGTAGCGTGTCGTACACTGAACACAACCAGACAGGGACATCAGGTGCCAAGAACATCACAGGCTCACACAACTGAGATGGATAACTGAATGAGCAATTGCCAGGCAAAGTCTGGTCATAGAGTGAACAATGGAAAAACGATGGTTCTGGCCAGACCTCAAGATACCTGATACAATGATGTAAGAGAATCAATAACATGAATCGTAACACTCATTACCAAATCAGCAAAAGCTGGAATGCTGCACTCGAGCAGCAGAATTCAAGAGAAAGTATAACTGAGAATGTGGACATGGGGAACTAAAACCACACAGGGCACCATGTGCACCATACGGAGATCGGAACCACGCCGCTCTCAAGGGCCATGGACCGTAAACGGAACTCTAAAATGAAACATCTCAGGACTGTACTGGGAACGGATTCCACATGGTACTCTCAGAACAGACCATAGAGGGGGAAGGCAGCAGGTATAAGTATATAACCATTTGCACTCAACTAGAAATCTCAGGTAGCACCTAATGTAGACAGCGGTCATGTTCTAGAAGTATGGTGCTTGGGCGACTCCGACATTTGGTAGAACACCAAACACAAAGATATAGGCAGATCAGAAGGAAATCCTGAATAACACCATCTTGATTCTCTACAGGGAGGGGATGTACGCAATATTAACAAGCTTCGTCAAAGAAAAGGGAGGAAGACGAGTTTTCTGACAAGATATCGAGATGGAGACATAATGTCAATTGCCGCCAAGACGAAGCATTCTTCAACTACAGAGCAGCGAGTAAGATAAAACTTGGAGCTAATATGGCATGCGAAAAGATTCGAGATAAGCACTGCAGGCTACATGTTGAGGCCAAAGAGGTTTCGCACCTTCACCTGTACTTGGCAGCCTCCCTGGGAAGGACTTGTTAAACAGTTCCTCTTGCTCCCTAGCAAAGTGCACCTTCTAGAATGCCTCAGTGTCCCAGTCCGCTTAGTGTACGATACCATAGCAGACGGAAGATATTCTGACTGATTAACCGAAGTGGCAATCAGTTTGTTGATACGACCTAGAAGAGGCCAAACATCACTTCTAGGAATTTACCTATTTCAGATTTAATCAGTAGCGAACACACTTCCACCAAATGCGGCAGAAGAGTACACGAGGGAGACCTACAGGACGATAACCTAGACCCAACCTCTAAAATAGAGCATGTCCAGTGAATAGAAGCTGTTTATCAAGAAGCTCCGGGAAGACAGCAACACCGTGGTCTTGGCAGCAACATAAGGGAAATCCACAGTGTTATGCAGCAGACTGATCATGAAGAAAATGTTTCTCAACTTCTGGAGGATCCAGCAGACAGATATCAGAATATGACCATATGGACAGAGTGGTCAAGAAGACTCTAAGGACCGAGCAGCTAAGTATATCAAGAAACTCATACGTGCGAAAGTGTGTTCAACATACTAGCCAGTTTTAAAGTCAACAGGCATGTCTGTAAAGGTCATCAAAAAACTACGACCCAGAGCGCCAGCGACTGCATGGATCCCCTACAGTACACAAAAAGTGTGTACCACTTTTCCAAACTGTTACCAACGTCGGCTGACCATTACTGCAAGCATCTATGTATTTCAAGAAGTTGCTGTGCCCATATATCGGGAAATGTATTCAAAACATATGCAACTCCACAACTCTGAGGACTTTATACAACATTGCAAGTAATTACACTTCATAAAATCTGATGTAACTGTCAGTTTTGTGGTGGTATCCATATTATACCAGGTATATATTTAAAAATTATTAAATTTTTTCCCTGACAATAGCAGAAACAGTTATAATGCGCCAACAGTCAGGCAGATTGCTGGTGTAAGAGAAACAATGCTACTACGTCAGCGTTTGCAACACCGTGGATAAACAGAGCGCTCAAACACGCAGTGCAACAAAATGACAGCATAGCGACACAAGGATTTCGCCATAACTGTGACTGCACAATACAAAAGTGTCACAAGAAAGCCCAGACTGAACGCAAGAGTAACTATTCAGTTTTTGACACAGCAGGATAGAGCTTCTGAAAGGCGAATTTGTGGCATCCCGAAGCGACCAAGAGTGCTGAAAATCTCAGAGAACTAGGGACTTGAAGCGACCAAGAGTGCTGAAAAGCTCAGAGATCTAGAGAACGTTTAGTTATCCCTGGAGAAAGATAAAGTCATCAACTTAGTTCTCAGCTATAGATCAGTGTTGCAGGTAAACATTATCGAGACCTGTGGCGTTCAGTCCATGGTCTACAGAGGCCAGTGCGATCGACGATGCCACAGCCAACTAGAAAAGAGGAACTCTGCTATTGAGCAATGCTGCTCCCTCGTCCTTGAATTCACTGACGGTAAGCGACCAGGCCTCTGCAGGCCTCACTGGCTAACCGATCAACTACCATTGTTCCAGGTTCCTCTGTCTCGCACCTACAAGCAAAAGAAGACAGCTACGTACCTCTGATCAATAAATTGTAATTTGATAACAATGCGTCGTTAGCGACTTCTCGCACCGAAAACTTTTACGAAGCCACATTTTCCTCTAGAAACTCAAAAAGACTGTCATTTTTCGCGAAAACAGTTGCAAGAAACGAAAAGTATAAATTGTGGAGAAAAACAGTCGCCCTCGGCTGCCAGAATGTGACTCCTCTTCCCAATTCAAGACAAAAGCTTATGAAGGAAAACCTAGTCCTGATAATAGGTTTAATAGAAATGCGATTTAAAAAAACGAAGCTTTGGCAAAGCTGTAACTGCGTGCGGCATGGCCAATAACAGGTAGCATGAGTACTGCGTTGTGGAGGACCTGTCCCATTAGATCAGTGAGACGAGGTAATGCCGTAGGGAAACGATATGCAGACTCGCCGATGCTCGAGTTGCGTTTACGTCAAACTCTATTTTAATTAAAGTATCTAATTGCATCCCATTTACAGCCCCACAGGGCAGTGCCTGTTGTACTCCTTTCTGTTACTGTTACTTTTGACTGAACATTAAGACATAACGTGAAATTCAGAATATACATAATTCACAATATACATAAATGACCTTGAGGATGACATCGGAAGTTCACTGAGGCTTTTTGCAGATGATGCTGTGGTGTATCGAGAGGTGGTAACAATGGAAAATTGTACTGAAATGCAGGAGGATCTGCAGCGAATAATCTCAATGTAGACAAGTGTAATGTGCTGCGAATACATAGAAAGATAGATCCCTTACCATTTAGCTACAAAATAGCAGGTCAGCAACTGGAAGCAGTTAAATCCATACATTATCTGGGAGTACGCATTAGGAGTGATTTAAAATGGAATGACCATATAAAGTTGATCGTCGGTAAAGCAGATGCCAGACTGAGATTCATTGTAAGAATCCTAAGGAAATGCAATCCGAAACCAAAGGAAGTAGGTTACAGAACGCTTGTTCGCCCACTGATTGAATACTGCTCAGCGGTGTGGTATCCGTACCAGATAGGATTGATAGAAGAGGTAGAGAAGATCCAACGGAGAGCAGCGCGCTTCGTTACAGGATCATTTAGTAATCGCGAGAGCGTTACGGAGATGATAGATAAACGCCAGTGGAAGACTCTGCAGGAGAGACGCTCAGTAGCTCGGTACGGGCTTTTGTTAAAGTTTCGAGAACATACCTTCACCGAAGAGTCAAGCAGTATATTGCTCCTTCCTACGTATATCTCGCGAAGAGACCATGAGGATAAAGTCAGAGAGATTAGAGCCCACACAGAAGCATACCGACAATCCTTCTTTCCACGAACAATACGAGACTGGAATAGAAGGGAGAACCGCTAGAGGTACTCAGGGTACCTTCCGCCACACACCGTCAGGTGGCTTGCGGAGTATGGATGTAGATGTAGATGTAGATGTAGAAATTCTTACAGATGTAACCCATTTTGTTTCGTCTATGACACAAATGAAACTAACAGAAAATAATAGTGGATACAGTAACATCGTCTTTATCCAATGAAGTAAAAAAACGCAACAGGTAGGCTAGACTAGATCGCACGTTATCATGCGCACAGTAATTCCATTGTCTACGTTTGATGTCCAAACTTATCTTCATAGAACCCGTGCGTACACGTACTAGCAACGTTCAATTCAGAGCAGATTTTAAAAGCAAATACCCTGCATTTGAAAACACACTCGCTGGATCATACTTTGTTGGACCCTATACAGCACTCCTGCATCAACATACCGAAGCTGCATGTACGCCAGCTACTTTATTAGGTCGTGACTGGCTGGAATACTACAATTTTTTTCTTGAAGTGTCCTCTCAAATAAAAATCTAGTGGATTAAGGTGGAGGCCAGAACATTGGACATGCACGATAGATCCATTTCCCTGGAAATGGTTCATTGAAATAGTTACACATACTCATTCGAAAGTGTGGCCGTGTACTATCATGCTAACACCACTGCAGTCGTCGAACACCAATGTATTCTAATGCATTAGGCAAAGTATTGCAAAGAAACGGATGATAAAGAGGCGGATTCAACTTATACGACCATAGGTGTCTAAAAGCACTCCTCCCACGATTCCAACCCAAAGGGATACCCCAAAACTTGCCTGAAGCCACGTTCACGGGTGACATGAGGGCTATCTGACGACTAGTAATGGCTGTTGTGGAGGTTGAAAATACCTTCACGAGTGAACCTACACCCATCAGTCAAGATCACGTTTATCTTCTACTTGGTGTAAAAGTCATTCACAAAACTGTACTCATCGTATGCGGTCTTCTGGCCGCTGGAGTTGAGTTAACGTGTAATGATATGGATGCAGCTCTTCATCGTACAACACTTCAACAACTAGTATTTGACATTTCTGCATTATTACGGGTACTTCGCCGAGGTGATTGGTGAATGGTTTTAAGAACTGTGTCTTCTGTTTGTGGAGTCCTCCTTGGAAAACCTCGGTCCGTTACTTGTGGACGCAGATTAGAGGTTTCCTGAAAACATCGCTTCAGGCGACGAAAAACATTCTTACCGCGATGGCGCCTTTGAGGATACTGTGCAGCATACAGACTAGAAAGAGCAGCTTGGTTTTCGGATGCTCCCAGCAACGAAAGCATACGGACTTATTAATCTTTTGTGTACTCTGTCGGGAAGACATCCTACATGAACTTGACAGAACGAGTTATGATTTTGCACTGCGCACTTAGTAGTAGTCTAATGGGTCCCACTGTCATGTAATAACCTATTCTAATGGGACAAAATGATGTCCTGCTTGTAAACGGTAAGACTTGGGAACGAACGTCTAAAAAATACAAAAGAAACCTAACGTAGACTCTAGCCAGTGCTCCAAGATGGATGTGGGTCTGATGTCCCAGCAGTTTACTGAATAAGTATCTACGGCTGGTACGGCTCTGTACATTCCGACGCACTGCTGGATATGAAAGTGTTGTCAGCTCCTCGCTTCCATAGATGTGTTTTCCAGATGCAAGCGAAGTGATTCTGCTAGAAAAACTTTTGTCTTGAATCTGGAGGAGGAATCTCAGGCTTGCCTCCAAGCGCGTCATTTCTTCTTCTCCTTATATACAGTTACTAGAAAAAAGAGCGTCCGCAGCTCTTAGTCTAGTGGCTATCGTTGCTGCCTCTGGATCATGGGGTCCCGGATTCGATTCCCGGCCGGGTTGGAGATTATCTCTGCCCGGGAACTAGATGTTTGTGTTGTCCTTATCATTTCATCATCATCTTCATTCGTGACAGTGGCTCGATTGGACTGTGCAAAACATAGGACTGTGAAAAACTAGGGAATGGTACGGGCGCTGATGGCCGCGCAGTTGAGCGCCCCACAAACGAAACATCAATATCACCATCATCATCATCGAAAAAGTGCAGCTTATTGCCAATGTGCAAGCAAGGCATTGAAAAAAAAAAATGAATTCCAGGACTTTTACTGCATGTAAATTAGCTAACATGAAACTTTGGACTTGAGAGACGTAAAAGGGAAGTAGACATCTTGTATTTCCTACATAATTTACATTACGTTGGCGGTACACATTCGCTGAAAAGTGGCTGGCCGCTTGGTTGCCTTGACGATGGAAGGACTGGGCAAAAGGGAGTTGAACACCATTTGTGGCACAAATAAATTTAAAATAAACTTTTGTACGATACCATATTTATTGACAAATATATGGAAATTAAGAATACAACGAAAAATGTCAGATGAAGTCAAACGGAATAAGTTTCAAAGCCTACGCTACCGGCTAATCGGGAGGCGTCTCATGTTAGACTGGTCAAGAAACTGAGACACCATCTGGTTCTAAAACACAAATGTCAAATAAAATGTTATTTAATTAAATTCGCGCTGTAGATACTGACATTAACCTCAAAAATTTCGTTTCTCTAAAGAAATTAAATTTAAACTGGAAGCAATCAACTCCAAATAATTTATAATGGCACAAGTGTGATGGAAACGGAGAGCATACTCAAGGTATTTGCCAACAAAATCAGATGGTACAAACATTTTCTGAGATTTAACGAATGCACACACGCTTGAACATGAACTGAGAGAGTAACACTTGGTAAGGTATTTAAAAAAAGTACTTAAACCTGATTTTGAACCCAAGTTATTTCAACAATTGCAAGTACACTTGCATTTGAAGTAGGGGACACCTACTGAATCTAAAGTCAATAATTAAATAATGGGCGAACAGGCGTTCAAGCAACATCGAAGTTAATAGCTTAGTAAAAATCAAGTTATTTAGCAAGTGAGGCAAATGTTGACACTCTTTGAAAGCGAATCCGTTTCTCCATATAGACAACATTCATGTCTTGGTGTCTCTCGAGTTACTCTGTCAAGAAAGAGGCAGGTCACTCAACACACAGGAAGGGATTAGAATTGGCTCACAAATTTCTCTTACAGTTTACCGTGGTCAGACAGCCTGTTCAAACGAAGTACGAGCGACGAGTGCGTTGAGGAATTGTTTTATGATTTTAAAGGAGAACAGTTCTTAAAAAGATAATCACAAAACCATAAATACTAAGGGAGGCTGTGTTACAAGCAAACAATTTAGCTATTTATAACGTGCTTGTCCGGCCCCAGCATATCAGATCTACACCAGCCAGTAGCACGAGGAGCAGAATAATCAGCACCGTCAGATAAACTACTGAAGAGGTTGAGAGAAGTGGTCGAGCAGCAAAATTGCTTGCACCATAGCGACAACGTGCAACACGACGACATCAGTCACCGAGAAAGTTCCAAAACGTGCTCACCCGTAGTAAAATCCGACGACTGCTGAGAAACGCAAGTTAGGTTGGTGTGAGTGCCGGCTTCGCCCAGTGATAGGAGCTGCCCCTCCGCTGGACGCCGTCCACGAGAGCGCCGCTACGGCGGTAAACGGCAGGCGGTTTGCTCCTTTCGGCCAGCCCCACCCTGATCAGTCCAAGTCATCGCAGCCAGCACGCCCCACTTGCACCACGGAGGATTGCAGCGACGAACCACGGATCCAGAATATCAGCTCACTCGAGCTAAGGCCGAGTGGAATTGCGGCCTCATTACTGGCTCATATCCTCGACCAACCTCACAGTCCCACAACAGAAATTCAAGATGGCGAGGGCGCTGCCGGCGCATGCTGTCACACCACGTAACCCCTCTGTCTGATGATGAATGTTATTGAGAGTGTGACGCGACCCTTCGAATCCCGTCACGGCTCATTCGCTTATCCAGCAGTAGAGAAAAAAAGAAGGTACTGTAGAGTTATATATGCCCGAAGGTTGTAGCTTCTCTTGTTAAAGTGACATACCCTGCAAATTCAGCAGTCCATATACACATAGATAGGCCAACTCTTGATAAGGCTGGGCTTCGTAGCCTTTCCAGGTTTAACAGCGGTTGAAAGTCTCCGCTGGTTTGCTACCGGATCGTAAAAATCAACATTTTTCGACGATCCAATTGTACGCCGTCTTCAGGAGAATGCTCCTGCTGCTTATTCCCGCTGAGCAGCGTTCTCTTGAAGATGGCGTACAGCTGGACCGCCGAAATGTTGAATCTTGTTGGTTTTACGATCCTGTTGTAAACCTGAGGAGACTTTCAAGACTTAATAAGATTACACCATACTAATAATACGTCCCTCAACAGATAGGACACGTCCGGCAGAACAGACACCGCATATATGATAAATTCAGGGTGAATGCTCAGCTGGGTCCTTGCCTCTTGCCGGAATACAGGACTCACTGTGCACAAGGAAGCGAATGGACGGTGGACGTTACTAGCAGGTGACAAGTTCAAAACCTGTGTCGATCAGGAAGTGTATCCTCATGGCCGACGCGGTTAAGACAAACGTTCGCCATAAGTGGGAGATCCGGTACAAATTTCCAAATTTCACCATCAAAAGGCGATTAGGTCTCGAGACAGCCTCTCCTTCGAAATTTTATTCTTACAGCCACTGTATATCCGGAGAGCCGATGTGTCTGTTACAACTGTGTTCAGGTGGTCCTGAGAGCAGGTATTATTAGCGCACAAACAGAATACACAGCTCAAATTTTCACAACTCTCCGGCCCTTCATGTTCAAATTTCCAAATTCATAGGAACCCACACATTTCCACTGGTTGAAGTATCCCCGTCAGTTCTTGCATTGAAGTTATTTAGTACGAAATCTATCTTTTAAATCTATTAAACAATCCATACATTTATAACGTGCCCAACTTATCTTGTAGTTAGTTGAGTTGACCATTACTGCTCTCCACGAACAAGGACCTTTTAATAGGTAGAGTGAGCAGCATGCTTGCGCTCTGTCAATCCTCACAACTCTCTTAATCAAAAGAGGTGAGGATCATATAAGCTGTCCAAAAGTTAAACGTCGAGTACAGGCCTAAGTATCTTCGTTTGTAATGTAATGGAAGTAAGAAAATGGAAATCTGTGATATCACTAACGGCACCCAATATACTCAATAATTTTGACGGTTTCTTCGTAAGTGCAGTTGTTGACTGTGGACGAAATATCTGTGATAGAGGTCCCGTTATACGCTAAATATTTCAGTGACTGAACTATCCATCTTAAAGTACTATAAATTATTGTCTTACATATACTAATTGCGTGGTATATAATGAGACTTAGAGGTGTAATGGTTCAAATGGATCTGAGCACCATGGGACTTAACATATGTGGTCATTAGTCCCCTAGAACTTAGAACTACTTCAACCTACCTAACCTAAGGACATCACACACAACCATGCCCGAGGCAGGATTCGAACCTGCGACCGTAGCGGTCGCGCGGTTCCGGACTGAGCGCCTAGAACCGCGAGACCACCGCGGCCGGCCTTCGAGGTGTACCAGAGTTCGACACTCTACACTAACCCGTCCCTTCATGTCCCTTATCGTAGTCGGTAACCTTTCGTATAACGATGGACAGCATTCGTGTGACAATTGTTCTACTCTATAACCTAACTGACCGGTTATTTTTATCTTTGATGTTGTTCTTAATCTATCCAACTGATTAAAGCATGCCCTTATCTTTTGTGGTTTGGTAGCAAATAGCGTAGATTAAATAGAAACAGTTTTTGAAACAAAACTGAAAAGGGCATGTACTTTGCAAGAAACTGTAATATTTGTACATTAATTTTTTATAAAGGAAAAATTTACTGGCACTGCAAGCCGCGTGCAAACGTGTGTTAAGAATGCGCTGCCTTACTTCACTGAGAGCCGTTTCGACGTGGGAAAATCTATCCTCCACATATTTCTGAGAAGGTCGCGAGCTTTACGGCCACCGGATTTTTCAAATTCCAGACTCGGCGCTAGCAACGCCGTCAGCTTCAGCGTATATTTTGTAGAGACGACGGCACTGCATACTTTAGAGAGGCAAAGAGGATGTGGCAACCAAAGAATGCTCGAGGTCAAACGCAGTGCAAAAATGATGTATGACACGAGTGTGTTATTATCACTTTGTGGAATATTCTTCTACCACTAACAATTGTGTCAGCTCTTTTGATACATGTTAATAAGATTTCGTAGCAGCAGCTTTTATTCACGCACATATTTGTAATTTCTTATACGTTGTTGTCTTATTAACAGCAATTAATATACGTAAGAGACGATTGTTCGTACTTCCTAGCTAATATCATTTTTACAACTTACTGTAGAATCTCTTAATTAAAATGGAGAACTATTTTAATGACACCGTTGGAAACACGACCAGCTCTAATTACAGCACTAGTTTTATGTTGGCTGTAGTTCCAATATTGAAAAGAATTAGACGCTCATGCCACTCATAATATATTGTAAAAGTACTGACGAAGGAAGTCACTCAAGTTTAGAGTCGCAAATAAAAAGAAGGGTGCAGATGCATTCTTTTAAGACATTCGTAGAGCACTAAATGCTAATCGACACCCACGGACGAGTAGTATGACCTGAAATTCCTCTGTTGCCAGTCTTCTGGTAAAAAGAGAGAGCAGCAAAAGTCTTTACGTCAACTTTTGTCTTTGACTGTAGCAGAGCGCTATTTAACAAAAATGGTTCAAATGGCTCCAAGCACTATGGGACTTATCATCGGAAGTCATCAGTCCCCTAGACTTCGAACTACTTAAACCTAACTAAGAACATCACACACATCCATGCCTGAGGCAGGATTCGAATTTGCGACCGGAGCAGCAGCGCGGTTCCGGACTAAAGCGCCTAGAACCGATCGGCCACATGTCATTTAACAATGACAGCCATTGCGTTGAGGATAAAAAATTGATGCGAGAAATATATCTCATCACTTTTCAACTAGCCTTGACAGTTGTTATATGGAGTACCTTTGTTTTATCATACTATTTGTCGTGTTTCATCATTCACGTTACTCTGTGGGTAATTAGCGTAATAACAGTGCTTGGTCGCTATTATTTATTTTATTCGAAAAGGAAAATAGTGACGTACACCGTGTCATTGCTACGTTTCGTACAGGTTCCTAAAAAAGGTGCAGTTACCTAAATCAAGACTAAAATAAGTATACCATAATGTGTAAGTGCCGACACACTGAGGCAAATTACGTAAATAATCAATGAGTACAGGACGGAAAGCATCAGTGTACGAATTAACGAATGGCGGGTTTGACACAATGCCATCTGAAGACCATATGAAAATTTCCTCACAAAATGCGGGATAGTACTTAGAGGTTGTTTAGAGGGGGAACGACATATTAGGCACGTCTCCCAAATTGTTTAGATTTCTGAATGCCGTCTAGTTGAAGTATCGTATTGCTAATTAGTTACGGACTCCGAAACCGATCGAGCGAGCTTATGGATCTAGGCAACTAAGTTAATTTCCAGCCATAAAGTTGGTTGTATGATAGACTACTCCTTTCGTGTCGTGAGGCATTACGTCATTATGTATCTACGTTTGAGACGCTCGGGGCTAGATAATGGTAATCCACGTTAATTAACGGTTATTATTTTTATTATTGTTACTAGTGTCAGTCATTATTATTACAGGGAAGATTTGTAGTATCTCTTGTATGTGTGGCGCCTGGTCAGATGTACTAGAGAGCCTTAAGGCTTTACAGCTAAATAAGCAGTAAAGAAATAAATGATCAATCCACGTTAAGGAAACTTTACAGGAGAGATATATGATAGTACAAAATATTTCATAAATCATATGATGGACGTAAGAGATACGTTTATTGTATTATAGGGTACTACATACTTAAAGGTGCTGTTGTCACCTGGAATAGAACATTTTTAACTACCGCACGTAGCAAATAACAGTATTAAGTATTAGGAACAAATGTAACTTTGAAGCCGGCCTCGGTAGCCGAGCGGTTTTAGGCGCTGCAGTCCGGAACCGCGCGACCGCTACGGTCGCAGGTTCGAATCCTGCCTCGGGCATGGATGTGTGTGATGTCCTTAGGCTAGTTAGTAGTTCTAAGTTCTAGGAGACCTCAGATTTTAAGTCCCATAGTGCTCAGAGCAATTTGATTTTTTTTTTTTTTTTTTTTTTTTTTTTTTTTTTTTTTTTTTTTTTTGAGGCTTCTCACTGTATATCACTAAAGTTTCAGTGTCAAGATTTAACATTACTGATCAGAGTTCATGTTGGCCTCAGCGTAGGCTAAGATACTATCACCAGTTCATTCAGGTTCATCAACTTGCTCTGTGGCTTCGTTCTGTCTCTGTCTGCAGCCATGGTCTAGTGGCTATCGTCGCTACCTCTGGATCACAGGGTCCCGGGTTCGAGTGCCGGCCGGGTTGGGGATTTACTCTGCCCAGGGACTGGGTGTTTGTTTGGTCCTCATCATTTCATCATCATCCTCATCATTCGTGACAGTGGCTAAATTGGACTGTGAAAAACATTGGACTGTGAACTGTGAAAAAATTGGTACTTTGTACGGGCGCTGATGACTGGGCAGTTGAGCGTCCCACAAACCAAACATCATCATCACATTATGTCTGTGTAGGAAAGGCACGCTACTTGATATTAATTTCTTGGGAGTCACTGTTGGCAGCGCGCTTCAGGAAAGCTGAAACAGGATTTGAAGACAAAAAATTGAACACTGTAACTTCTGAAGATCTGACATGGTGTCCATCCCTTGTTTTCGTTCTTGTTGTATGCTGAGAACGAACCTACGTAACTACACTGAAGAATACAGCACATTAACAACTATATTACGGCATGCCACTATAACACCTGTATCAGGCACCTAGAGCTCAAAATAACAATCGCTTTCAGTTTGCCGGTTCAGTATAAACATATTAAGAGATTGTCCCATTGATTATGGCTCAATTGAATATTACTATTATTTAAGAGTACTACATGTGCTTTATTATCATGACTAACCACACATTCACAAGCATCGTACTTAATTCATTTCGATGATGCTTGAATTTTGTTGATGCCGTGGATTTGGTTCATAATCCACGCCTACAGCACAATCATCGTACAAACATTCACTCTCAAAACAATTGGCTGCCTTGCTGGTTCCACAATACATTCATTTTCTCGGAGCGACTCACCCTTTCTCCTCTCCAAGACGCAGTCGTTCTGTGGCTTATCATTCTAAAATTATAAACTTTTGTGCTGTGCTTTGGTGCACTATATAACAGTGTGTGTGCTGGTACCTCTAGGTTCCTTCAACTACTACTCTGGGAATGAGTAGCCATCCTCTAGCAGATACGAAATTTGTAATAATGTCAATAATTCTCAGTGAGTGACTTTCTACTATCTAGCTCTGAGCGCCTCAATTAAGGAGCCATAAGCTACTTGACAATATCTGAGGAACCGATGCGCGTTTCCCAGATGCGGGTTATTTCTGAATTCTGAGTATACAGCTCATACAGATATGACTTAATACGCAAATTTCGAACACTTTCCTCATCAACGATAATTTTGTTACCTTATCGATAAGATATGAACTATTACTACTACATATGATGATGAATGAGTGGAGGTGTAATTCTAGCCACCACCAGGATGTCATCAACACTCTGATCACATAACAGAGAAGTTTTCGTTTCTTTCGTTGGGGCACTTCGTTTCAGCACCCACAGGAAATACAGAATAAAATGATCGAGTACTATGGTAACTAGTATTCCTCACGAGAAGATTTAATTTTTACAGTCACATCATGACAAATTATTTCTCCCAGATCAGTCTTCGGTCGACTGGTTCAAAATGGTTCAAATGGCTCTGAGCACTATGGGACTTAACATCTGAGGTCATCAGTCCCCTAGAACTTAGAACTACTTAAACCTAACTAACCTAAGGACATCACACACATCCATGCCCGAGTCAGGATTCGAACCTGCGACCGTAGCGGTCGCGTGGCTTCAGACTGAAGCGCCTAGAACCGCATGGCCACAACGGCCGGCCTCGACTGGTTCCTTGCGGCCTTAAAAATCCTCATCTCAGAATAAAAATTGCAACCTTCATTCTCAATTATTCGCTACGTGTATTACAATCTCTGCCTACCTCTACAATTTTTACTCTCTACTGCTCCCTTTGGTTTCATGGAAGTTAATCCCTCATGTCTCAACAGATGTCCAATCAAACCGTTAATGCTTTCATGGCCACCTGTTGACAAATTACCTGGTGATATCAGTCTCTCGTTCTGCGGTCGACGTTTGATAATTTTTATGACGTTTCGCCAGCATGAGTGGCTGGCATTGTCAGAGTTTCACCCTCCATTGATTGTGGTGGACTGGAGTCGAGACTGCGACCACAGGTTATACACACAAAAAAAAATTTGCATCACCTCGGTTCCGAGAGTTCCAGAACCCGTGCAGACAATTGGAATAGAGATCAGCATAAACATCATTTACACCTTTTTTATTGCTCTGAAAACCACACACTGCAAGTTGTACCAACATACAGCAAGACCTTTAGAGGTGGTCGCCCAGATTGCTGTACACACCGATACCACTTATACCTAGTAGCACGTCCCCTTGCATTGATTCATGCCTGTATTCGTCGTAGCATACTATCCACAAGTTCATAAAGCCACTGTTGGTTCAGATTGTCGCACTCCTCAACGGCGATACGGTGTAGATCTCTCAGAGTGGTTGGTAGGTCATGTCGCCCATAAACAGCCCTTTTCAATCTATCCCAGGCATATTCGATAGGGTTCATGTCTGGAGAACATGCAGGCCATTCTATTCGAGCGATGTCGTTATTCTGAAGGAAGTCATTCACAAGATATGCACGATGCGGGTGCGAATTGTCGTCCATGAAGACGAATGACTCGCCAATGTGCTGCCGGAATGGTTGTACTACCGGTCGGAGGATGGGATTCATGTATCGTACAGCCATTAAGGCGCCTTCCATGACCACCAGCGGCGAACGTCGGACCCACACAATACCACCCCGAAACATCAGGGAACCTCCACCTTGCTACAATCGCTGGACAGTGTGTCTAGGGCGTTCAGCCTGCCGGGTTGCCTCCAAACAGATTGTCTGGTTGCATATGCATATGCATATGCGACATTCAACGGTGAAGAGAACGTGTTGCCAATCCTGAGCGGTCTATTCGGCATGTCTTTGGGCCCATCTGTACCGCGCTGCATGGTGTCGTGGTCGCAAAGATGGACCTCGCCATGGACATCGGGAGTGAAGTTGCGCATAATGCAGCCTATTGCGCACAGTTTGAGTCGTAACACGACGTCCTGTGCCTGCAGTAGAAGCATTATTCAACATGGTTACGTTGCTTTCAGGGTTCCTCCGAGCCACTGCAGTAGTAGCCCATGGCGGACTGAGCGAGGCATGTCAACGGTAGGTCCTCTGTATCTCCTATTTGTCCGAACAACATCACTTTGGTTGACTCTGAGACGCCTGCACACTTCTCTTTTTGACAGCCGTTCCGGGCCCAAAGTAACAATGCGGACGCCATCGAACCGCGGTATTGACCGTCTAGGCACGGTTGAACTACAGACACCCGGAGCCGTGTACCTCCCTCCTAGTGGAATGACTGCGACTGATCGGCTGACGGACCCCCTCCGTCTAATAGGCGCTGCTCATACATGGTTGTTTACATCTTTGGGCGGGTTTAGTGACATCTCTGAACAGTCAAAGGGACTGTGTCTGTGATACGATATTCACAGTCAACGTCTATCTGCAGAAGTTCTGGGAACCGGGGTGATGCAAAACTTTTTTGATGTGTGTGTGTACCTGGTGCGTCGTGGTCATTTGCCCTGCGGTTCTCCCCTTGCAACTTGCTACGATCGTCCTCTGCAGCACGAGAATCCAGGATTAGTTCACCTGGAGGCTTTATTCTTTCTTGTTAAAGCTTTTTTCATGTTTGTGTATTTCTAAAGCTCATCTCTACAGCTAGAAATCGCGAGTCGCCGATTTCAGAATGTGGTGGCTCACACAGTGCGTGCTGCGTCACGGCCGATTTCTCTGTCTGCCGGAACCTGGAACGCCGCTTGCAAGTGAAGAAAGAAGAGTTACAAGTTATGAATAGTCTTAACGCCAACAAGAGTATATTGGTTCTTCCTGCCTGTAATGGAAATGAAACCGTCATAATGAAGATTATGAGCAGAAGATCCGGGATCTATTAGATCCGGCAACGTACCGAAAAGCAAGCACAGATCTGAAGCAGTGGAACACAAGGCGTCTTGTTTCTCGGCGAACACACAGAGAAACCCGTGCAAAATAGAAGCCGCAGCCTCGCCTGTATGGCTTACCAAAGATCCGCAAGAATTATCACAAACGATTTTAAATTCCGGGTAACCGCAGCACTTGAAACGTGTTATGTTAGGAACAGCTCTGCTAACATCTGGTAACATTGTTTTTTGTTAGAACAAAACCGGTTTCGGGGCCTAGCGCCGCATCATCAGGTGCAACCTACATGGTAAAAAGCAAAGTTCAGTGTCGTCACGTTTTGAAGACATTAAAACAAATACAGGAATGTATAACATACTCACAATGTTAAAAGATCAGAGGTATAGCCATCGCTCCTAGGCAAAATCTACTATTCAGTGGATATCGTCAATACTCTGACGAGCGGAAGGTAAAGAAGACGTGGTCCATTGTACAAAATTTGCCTGCATCCAAAAAGAAAAACGAAAATATTTTGTAGTGAGCGGACTCTAAAAGTTTTTGGAAAGGTGTCGGAATGGCAATAAAAAATTCTTACTGCTAACCTGATTAGTCGCGGCACTATGCGAATTACTATATGGAAAGCTTCAGATGGCAGTGTCTTACCGATCTGACGGCAGGGCAGTTCGGTGCAGGGCAAAGTACAAGCGGCCCTCACGAATGACAGCCGGCCAGCTAGACTCTCTTTGTCGTTCGTGGTGACATTGGACTTTACTTTTCACCATGTAGGTTGCACCTGATGACGTGGCTTTAGGCGCATTTTGATAAACAACAATTTTACCACACTGAATTAAGGCAGACTCTTGGAGCTTCTGGCTCACCGACATATAAACTGGCTAAACATTCGGCTTCTCTGTTGCACGTATGAAAGACTGAGACATACATAAAGGATTCAGGACATTTCACTAGGAAGCTGAAGAAACTAAAACTTGGACCAAACGACATCCCGATCAGCTTCGACACTGTTTCCTTGTTTACATAACGCCGCTCAGTGATTCCCTGGAGTACATCGGTTCTATTATACCGCTAGACATCATCAAGCTGTTTCAAGCATGTCCCACTACGTGCCATTTGATGTGGAATGACAAGTTCTACAAACAGTGGAAGGCTTCGTCATAGGCAGTCCACTTAATCCAGTGGTGACCAACTTCATCATTGAACATTTTGAAGAGAGGCGCTGGGATTTTGGCACTTTGTTAACATATGGTATGGTACAGATTCTTCGACGATACCATCGTTGTGTGGGGCCATGCTGAAGGACTTTCTAAGACACCAGACTAGTCTCCACACTAACGTAAAATTTATCGTGGAGGTACAAAAGGACCAACAGCTATCCTTTCTAGATGTTCTGCTCACGATAGATGGAGAAAACCCGGGACACAGTGTCTATCGAAAACAGACACACACGGATCGAAGCCTGCACAAGCAATCAAATAAACGCCGGAGTCAGAAAATAGGCATAACTAACCAACACATAATGCGAGGAAGAGGATTATGTGAGCCGCAGAAACTCAGTTGCAGCACGTGGAAAGGCTTCTGAGGAGCAATGGGTACTCAGTTACATAAGTGTCATAGAATCAAGCGGTGAGGGGACACATCGGAAAAAGACATATCAGATATCGCCTTTCGATCATACATTCTCAGAGCGACGTACACAATGGGCCGTATTTTACGCAAACGTGGTGTAAATCCTTTTTATAAACTGACAAAAAAGAAGTTGATTGTTTCAGATCGGTAGAAAAGTATAGAAATTCAGTTGCAATGTTAGAAATATACCGAAGACATGTATATGTGGACAAGACTATGTTGGAGTTACTGGACGATCCATTAACAATACAATAGATCAATTAAGAATAGAATCACCAAAAATGAGCGGCATTGGAGGTCGAGGCTGGTAGAGAGCTGAGTGAGACCGACCACACAGTGGAATTCTTGCTGTAGAGGATAGCTTTTACACCCGATTGTTCAAGGAAGCGACAGAAATAGAATGCCACGACGAATACAGGCATGCATCAAAGAAAAGGACGTTCTTCTGGGTATTAGTGCTACCAGTGTGTACAGCAATCTGTCCCACCACCTCTGAAGGTCTCGCTGTATGGTGATACAACATGCAATGTGTGGTTTTCATGAGTAATAAAAGGGTGGAAATGATGTTTATGTTGACCTCTATTCCAATTATCAGTACAAGGTCCGGAACTTTAGGAACCGAGGTGATGCAAAACTTTTTTTGAAGTGTGTATATTACCAGTCTTCTCTATGGCTTACCCCTATTTTTTCAGAATTTACATCAGCATGCTTCCTGCTAACTGGCCAGTGTGGTCGAGCGGTTCTAAGCGCTTCAGTCTGGAACCACGCGGCTGCTACGGCCGTTGGTTCGAATGCTGCCTCGGGCATGGTTTTATGTGATGTCCTTCGGTTAGTTAGGTTTAAGTAGTTCTAAGTGTAGGGGACTGATGATGTCAGATGTTAAGTCTCATAGTGTTTAGAGCCGTTTGAACCACTTTGAACTCCCTGCTACATATAAAAATCTAAAAATCCGCAGGAGGACCTCTTGTAGCACTCAGATGTATTTCCTTCTTGGTCTAATCGCAAATAGCGTGCGATAAAAACAATTTTTATTAGCCTCCGTAAAACACGAATTTACTGTTTTTTTTCTGTTCGTGTTCAGTTTCTGAGATATGCGTGGTCCTATTACCTGTATCTGTAAACGCGTATGTAATTCGGGGTTGCTCATTAGATGTCACGAGAGGGGACCAGGCAACATATCAATAAACGGAACTACTGCTTTCAGCTGCAGAGGGACATTACGCATTCATATAATTGATAACCCTGGCTGGGCAATGGATCCACTTTCTTCAGTGCGAATGCACGAAACCGTCGGACCTACTGTGGGAATCTCTGAAGAGCGAAAGGGAGCAAACGGACAGGGAGTGCGGATAGGTATCGCGAGGTGGGTGTGTGTATCGGCCGTCAGACGTACCGCGTGCTGATACTATACGGCTATGTCCCGGACGGCGCAGTGGTTACCGCACGTGCCTAATAAGTAGGAGATACCGGGTTCGAATCCCGGTCTGGTACACATTTTTGCTCGTCGCCTCTGATTTCGCTTAATGTTCCGCTGCAGCTGAAAGCAGTAAAATTCCTGCAATTTACGTATAGTGTTTCACAGCAGCGGGATCTTCGTGGTATCTGTTCTTTCGAAGGAACAGACCCCACGCGTTTGTATAACACATTATGAGGCGGGGTGTATTTTGTCGTAGGTCACGTAGCAGCGACAGCAAAATGATTCTGAAAGGATGGTAGGTTGATTGTACATATGCTGACCCACCATCGAATAGTTAATTGTTTAACACGCGGAGATAATACGTGTGAGTGTGAGTGTGTGTGTATGAATGTTTGTGTGTGAGCGCGCGTGGTAGGTGTAGCGGGGAGGGGTGGGGGGTGATGAATGTAGACGGAGATGTAATTGTATTTGTAGATGAAGCCCAGTGCTTGAATACTATAGCACTTTCATACGAATGCAAACTGATGAGCCAAAACATGACGACCAATAATAAAAGCTTGGAAATTTGTGGTAAATTCCTATGGGCCCCAAACTGCTAAGGTCATCGGTCCATAGGCTTACAAACTACTTAATCTAACTTGAACCAACTTACGCTAACGACAACACACACACCCATGCCTGGGAGAGAACTCGAACCTCCGACGGGGGTAGCCGCGCGAACCGTGACAAGGCGCCTAAGACCCCACGGCTACCCCGCGCTGCAATAATCCCTTGTTTTTTCGTCCTTTGGAAAAAAATAGATGACTGACTCTGCGTACTAGGAATCCGACAGTTTGTTGGTGTTGTGGCGTAACAAGCTAGTCACGCCACACTGAGGAGGAAGCCGAAAGGCACGCGTACACACACGCCGACTGGCGTCAAGTCTGGAACAGGATACGTAATGACTGCTATAAAGAAAATACGTAGCTTTGGAATATACTTAACTTTTAATCAATCCTTGTGATACATCTCTCTTGACTATACAAATGAGAGTCGTAAGATACATGCACTGTGAGAATTGGCGCCTTGCTAAGTCGTAGCCATTAACTTAGCTGAAGGCTATTCTAACTGTCTCTCGGCAAATGAGAGCAAAGGCTTCGTCAGTATAGTCGCTAGCAACGTCGTCGTACAACTGGGGGCGAGTTCTCGTACGTCTCTCGAGACCTGCCGTGTGGTGGCGCTCGGTCTGCGATCACACAGTGGCGACACGCGGGTCCGACATGTACTAATGGACCGCGGCCGATTTAAGCTACCACCTAGCAAGTGTGGTGTCTGGCAGTGACACCACAGTTGGTAGGTTTGTGGAAGTATGTACGGTCGCAGGTTCGAATCCTGCCTCGGGCTTGGATGAGTGTGATGTCCTTAGGGTAGTTAGGTTTACGTAGTTCTAAGTTCTAGGGGACTGATGACCTCAGATGTTAAGTCCCATAGTGCTCAGAGCCATTTGAACCATTTGGAAGTATGTGGCATTAGATTTCAATGCAAAAATAATGTAATCCGCGTAAATAACGGGCCGCTGATTTACGTACTCGGTGATGGCGGCCGACAACGAACCAGACGGGTTCCATAGGACTTACCTCAGGCAAGTTTGGTAGGCGAGGTATCAATGTGAGTTGATAATGCTTATCAAACCACTGTAGCATGGTTCTGGCTACGAGACACGGACAGTTATACTGCTGAAAGATGACATCGCCGTCGGGTAAGACCTCAAGAAGGAGGCAAGTTGTCACAGCTGTTAGCGTGTCTTCGATTCCACCAAAGCATGCAGGCGGCGGAGCATGTCTACCGTAGTATAATTCTGCTTCCACCAGGCTCCTCCCATAGGGCGCTGCACATTTCGAGCCGTCATTCACCTCGATGACTGCGTTCGTGGAGACGACCATCGACCTAGTGTACCAAAAATGTGATTCACACAAAGAGCCGACGCGTCTGTATTGATCGACGGTAAAATCTGGATGGTTCCATGCCCACTGCAATCGTCATTGGGTCAGCGTGTGAACGAGTAGGATGGTCTGCTGCAGACACCCTTGTTCAACTATGTACGATGAGCAGTCTGCTTCGAAACACGTGCCTGCACCAGCACTGTGCTCTTTCGGCAGAGTTGCCACAGATCACCGTCTGTCCTACTTTACGTGGTAGACCAACCTGCGAATGCCACGCTCTGTAAGGAGTTGTGGACGTCCAACCATGTAGCACATAGTGGTAGCTTCACTGTTCTTCTACCTCTCTCCGTAGATTCTCACGACAGTACCACGTGAACACTCGACAAGCTTCGCCGTTTTCGAGACACTTGTTCACAGGCTCTGCGGAATAATAATCTGTCCTATGTCGAAGTCGCTTATCTCAGTGGATTTCCTCATTTGCTACCCATATCTTTACTAGGGTGAGCCCGGGTCCGTGTCTGCTCCGCTTATATACTTTCGTTACCGCCTTACGTGCCCGTAACGCTACCAGTCAGCATCCAAAGTCGAGGTGAGCAGTGGTCACAATGTTTTGGCTTAGCAGTGTAGGATGTAGTAATTATGTAGGGCCGGCCGCTGTGGACGAGCGGTTCTAGGCGCTTCAGTCCGGAACCGCGCTGCTGCTACGGTCCCAGGTTCGAATGCTGCCTCGAGCATGGATGTGTGTGATGTTCTAGGCTTAAGTAGTTCTAAGTCTAGGGGACTGATGACCTCAGATGTTACGTCCCATAGTGCTTAGAGCCATTTGATTTGAATTATGCAGGTATGAAAAGGCTTGCACATTATCGAGTAGAAACCTGCATCGAAGCACTATGCAAACTGATGGATATATCAACACTATCCTTGTAGCGGGGAAAGTTTGAGGACAATATTTTGCCATATCGGTTCGGATGAAGGTCTTGTTAGTAGTTTGACGACAACAGGTGCCGCCTTTGAAGTGAGTACCCAGCTTTGAGTGGCTGCAGCCGCGACAGACGTCAGCAGGTTGTTTGCTGGAAGCGGTCCTCGTGGCAGGTGGGCGCGTGGGCAGTGCACCGGCAGGCCCCACTCTACACTCTCCGCCCCCGCGTCGTTTTGACACAGCTTGCCACCTCCACCGCCTCCGCCACCATCGGTTGCCCCACTGCGCGACGTTACGTGCAGCATGAGCGCAAGCGTGAGCATTTCGCTAATTGATTCCGCGCCCGACGCCGGGGCTCCTTCCACGGCGCCGTAATTAGCAAACATTTGCGTCTCAGACCAGTACCGTTTGATGTTTAAAACCCGTGTTTCCGGGCCCCTTGACGCCTTTTATGTTAGCAAATTAATTGACGGTGAATTTAATTTCGTTTTCGTTTGGCGTTCACATTACACGTCACCAAACGTTCCTTCTAATCACGAAGTTGGCGTAACAGTTAGTCGCAACTGGCTGTTCCTGAAGAGGAAGATTGATTTCCTCGCGCATAAACGTCTCACCTCACTTAACTCTTTGAACTGCGCCAATAATCCCAGGGATGTTTTCAATATTAAAAGACTCATCACCTGCTTCAGTTACTAAATAATTTACAAAACCCATCATTGGGAGTCTATTCTAATTCTAAAGGTACATTCTTCTAAATAAATATATAAAAATTCACTAGCTATACCCGGCGAACTTTGTTCCGCCTCTGAAAACCTTTATATGTTATAGTTGACCCGGCAAAAGTTGTTTTGCCATATAAATAATCTTTATGGAACATTTTGATAGAAAAAAGTAACTAACTTATTGTAAGTATGTGATCATGTGTTGTGTGAGTGGAAGAGGCAGGGACCGCTGTGAACGATGAAAGAATATAAAAGTAACAAAACACAACATTTTTATTTATTTATTGTAATTTGTTCTTTGCAATTATATATATATATATATATATATATATATATATATATACACTTGTTACTTGTCTAGCTTGACGGGGGAAACCATATGACGCTATGGTTGGCGCTGCCATAGTTCAAACGGATATTAACTGCGTTTTTTTTATATAGGAACCCCCATTTTTATTACATATTCGTGTAGTAAGTAAAGAAATATGGATGTTTTAGTTGGTACATTTTTTTCGCTTTGTGTTAGGTGGCGCTTTAAATAGTCACAAACACATGGCTCACAATTTTAGACGAACAGTTGGTAACAGGTAGGTTTTTTAAACTAAAATACAGAACATAGGTACGTTTGAGCATTTTATTTCAGTTGTTCCATTGTGATACATATACTTTTGTGAACTTATCAATTCTGAGAACGCATGCTGTTACTGCTTGATTACCTGTAAATACCACATTAATGCAATAAATGCTCAAAATGATGTCCGTCAACCTCAATACATTCGGCAATACGTGTAACGACATTCCTCCCAACAGCGAGTAGTGCGCCTTCCGTAATGTTCGCACATGCATTGACAATGCGCTGACGCATGTTGTCAGGCGTTGTCGGTGGATCACGATAGCAAATATTCTTCAACTTACCCCACAGAAAGAAATCCGGGGACGTCAGATCCGGTGAACGTGCGGGCCATGGTATGATGCTTCGACGACAAATCCACCTTTCATGAAATATGCTAATCAATACCGCTTCAACCGCACGCGAGCTATGTGCCGGACATCCATCATGTTGGAAGTACATCGCCATTCTGTCATGCAGTGAAACACCTTGTAGTAACATCGGTAGAACATTACGTAGGAAATCAGCATACATTGCACCATTTAGATTGCCATCGATAAAATGGGGGCCAGTTATCATTCCTCCCATAATGCCGCGCCATACATTAACCCGCCAAGGTCGTTGATGTTCCACTTGTCGCAACCATCGTGGATTTTCCGTTGCCCAAAAGGGCATATTATGCCGGTTTACGTTACCGCTGTTGGTGAATGACGCTTCGTCGCTGAATAGAACGCGTGCAAAAAATCTGTCATAGTTCCGTAATTTCTCTTGTGCACAGTGGCAGAATTGTACACGACGTTCAAAGTCGTAGCGTATCCATTGCATATTCCTGGTGCATAGAAATATGGCACGGGTGCAATTGATGTTGATGTAGCATTTTCAACACCGACGTTTTTAAGATTCCCGATCCTCGCGCAATTTGTCTGCTACTGATGTGAGGATTAGCCGCGACAGCAGCTAAAGCACCTACTTGGGCATCATCATTTGTTGCAGGTCGTGGTTGACGTTTCACATGTGGCTGAACACTTCCTGTTTCCTTAAATATCGTAACTATCCGGCGAACGTTACGGACAATTGGATGATGTCGTCCAGGATACCGAGCAGCATACATAGCATACGCCTCTTGGGCATTTTGATCACAATAGCCATATATCAACACGTTATTGACCTTTCCCGCAGTTGGTAAACGGTCCATTTTAACACGGGTATTGTATCAGAAGCAAATACCGTCCGCACTGGCGGAATGTTACGTGATTCCACGTACTTATACGTTTTGACTATCACAGTGCCATGTATCACAAAGCGAAAAAAGTGGTCCAAGTAAAACATTCACATTTCTTTACGTACCACACGAATATGTACTAAAAATGGGGTTTCCTATTTTAAAAAAAACGCAGTTGATATCCGTTTGACGTATGGCAGCGCCATCTAGTGGGCCAACCATAGCGCCATCTGGTTCCCCGCTTCAAGCTAGACGAGTTTCGTTCTTTGTAGTTTTTTCGTTTGATGCTAACTTCGTGAGATATTTGGCCCGATCAGTATCAGTGGACCACCCTATATATGCACATTTTTTTTTTTTGTTATCCCATCTTTAGCTAACACAAACAAACCGGATGGTTTGCCCACTCGAGAGCATGCCACGGATAACTGTCCATGCGAAAAACATGGTGTACTCATATCTAAGCCACGAACAGACATCGTTTGGCCTTGAGACGTATAGATAGTCATTGCAAATGTCAATCTAATTGGAAATTGAAAATGTTTAAGTTGAATTGGCATATCTGTGAGTATAATAGGGATTCGTGGTAGTATTACTCGTATATTTTCACCTTGGAACTTGCCATTTAAAATGATGGCTTCCACAAAGTTTTTCATTAATTTTTAATGACTAATCGCGTGCCTTTACACAGCCGCGGTGGGTTCAAATTACGAAGCAAAATAGCCGGAGATCCATCCTTCAGTTGTATATTAGGCGGTGGCATGCCTTGTAAATCCAGTGAGTTGAAAAACTCTGTGGGATAATTCACAGCTTCGGTGGCATCGCAAAATATATCAATAAATTTGTATGACACCAAGTCCCCTGGCACCAACTGTTGTATCTTGAGATTCAATTCTTTTACGTCCATCTTTTTTGCTGCTAAAATTGCTCTTTCTGACAGCCACATATAATTAGTGTATTGTGTGTGTATATCGGGAAATATCTGGTCAATGAGAGCATCTCGCGAATTAATGATTGTGCAGAAATCGGTCGGTAAATTTATGCATCCAGTTTCATCTATAGTAACTTTTCCATAGCCGATATATAAAAATTGTTTTCAGAATATTTCGGCGGATGGATGTTGAAGCATTTAAATGCGCATATTCACTTTCAGTTCTACTTTTTCAACATTACGCCACAGGGGCGATAATTTTAAGCAAGCGTTGATCTCATCAGCGTAAGCTGAACGTGAATGACGGGAAGTGTTTATCTGAAATCACCTGAATGGAGTAACAGAGTGCCGCCAAGTAGTTCAAAATGGTTCAAATGGCTCTGAGCACTATGGGACTCAACTGCTGAGGTCATAAGTCCCCTAGAACGTAGAACTACTTAAATCTAACTAACCTAAGGACAACACACACACCCATGCCCGAGGCAGGATTCGAACCTGCGACCGTAGCGGTCGCGCGGTTCCAGACTGTAGCGCCAGAACCGCTCGGCCACCAGCGGCCGGCCGCCAAGTAGTTTGCCGTTGTTTTTTACATCTTTCACTGTCCTGTTCAACGCCTCATTATGGATTCATCCCAGATGATAATTTTACACTGTTTCAGCACTGTGGCAATGGACGACTGTTTTTTTTTTTTGTTTTTTAACGTTGCACACTGCGTCTGTCTTATTTTGAATATTTAGTGGCAGCTTAAATACTGAATGAGCTGTTCTGCCTCCATCCAATAAAGTTGCCGCAATGCCAGATGATACAACGGCCAATGCGATGCCTTTATTTGATCGTATTTCTGCGAGAATTAGCGAAATAGGGAATGTTTTACCAGTTCCACCTGGTGAACCAAAAAAAAGAAATCCACTTGTCCTGCCGAAACTATGACCAAAATGCGTTCGTAAATGGTTCCTTGTTCCTCGTTCATCAGTGAGACATTGCGAGTAACAGTCGCTGCCATTTCTACAGTATTGTATTGCAGTTCACGATTCATTTCAGTGTTCATTAAATCCTATGCACTTCGATTTGGCGAATGCATACCGAAAAGACTGAGTGGTAAGTTGGCAATGATACTGCATAGATCCTCAACAGCAATCAATGCTTCATTGTACATAGCGTCACTGAATTCTATCGTTAGATCGTTGCACCATGTACGATGCTGATACAATATATCATCGGTCACTGAATCTTTGGGATTATCCCACAATGTCTCTGCTCGAGACGGGAAACATGTAGTCAACACTATGGCGTATAGTAGACGAATTTGTTTTGCTGTGCGGTTCAATGCTGCTTCATCAAGCATACATTCCCACTGGTTGTCTTCCAGCAAGCCGAGTGTAAAGCATGCATCTTTATTCGTTGGACACTGTTGTCCATTCACTTTACGTATATCTTGAAATGACAATGGGCCGGTGACATTAACCAACAACAGTCGAAGATAAAAGCACTCACCCTGCCTTGGATTGACTGTAATTACTCTCCCCAAGGTGTTTAATTTGAACAAACTGGGACATGCATCAACAGGGCTAACTTGTTTGCGGGGCATCCATTTTTTTGTTTGAGCTCATGTGAAATAGCGTGGTACTTCTGAATAGAGTAATGTACGTGCAAAGGTACCAAAAGCATCCGCACGATTACACAATTCAAAAAATTCGGTGAGTGTAGTTTGTGGTGGATTTATAGCACGATCAACAGCTGTCTCGTTCGTGAAATAGACGCGCTGACCTTTTTCTAGATGGACGGCTAAATGAATAACTGGTGGATCCCGTTCATGAACTGGGAAACCAAAGATACGTCAAACAGCTTCATTGGAGCTTATGTACCGGCCAAATTCGTAGAGCGTTGTTTGATCGTTGTTATTCAGTGGAGGAGCATTACCATTGGTATTTCCAATTGGTAATACAGCCATATCACTGCCTTTATTCAGATACTTGCAAATGTATTTGATGTTCCTCACTGAACTGCAGAACTCGACATTAATATGATCATTGAATGTTTCGCTCGGCAAAGGTGAATAAGGCACCACCCAACTATTGTCACTGTCTTTGTTTCTGATATTTTTAATAAATTATGGTCCGCCATTATCGGGATTCCTTCGACGATAAATTGGATATCCGTCAACATTTGTGATCGCATCGTTGGTGAAATGTTTAGGAAAAATTTTGGTACATTTTCCATATGCCATGCAAGGTGATGAACGATTCAAATTACCGCATAGGCCATGAATCATGTTTGCTGTAACTATATCAAACAGAAATGGATCAGTGGACGGATATGGAATTTCCGCAGAAATTATACTATCGATTTCTTCAGGACGGATTTTGTCGATTAACCAAACCAAAATTTGTGCATGAGGTAATCCCCGCTTTTGCCAATCAACCGAATACACCCAGCAACGTGAGGGACCGAATACATGTAATTTTGTAATAAAACTTATTAAAGGCTTTAATTTTTCTCTGAACACATGTGTTGTAATGTCATGACGATGCATTGCATCTTGGCGAGACAATAGCAAAGATGTAATCTCCGCCCATTTTCGATTATATGTGAACGTGATAAACAAACACGGTCGTTCATATTCGCGCACGAAAGTCAGACCATCCTGTATATATTCTTGCATATGACGTGGACTCCCTGCGTACGATGACGGTAAAACGACAGAGTTACCGATTTCGGTGGCGTGGCGTTGTTGACAATAGCGTCTCGCAAGTGAATTTATTCTTCCGCACGCAGCTTTTGTTGGCTCAAATGGGTCAAATGGCTCTGAGCACTATGGGACTTAACTTATAAAGTCATCAGTCCCCTAGAACTTAGAAGTACTTAAACGTAACCAACCTAAGGACATCACGCACATCCATGCCCGAGGCAGGATTCGAACCTGCGACCGTAGCGGTCTCGTGGTTCCAGACTGTAGCGCCTAGAACCGCTCGGCCACCCCGGCCGGAAGCTTTTGTTGAGTTAATCGCAGTTATCGTATTCGGTCGCTCTCTATCTTCACGTACATGTCGATCATGAATTGCTGACAGAGCTCACGACATCGTAGAATGACGTTATGCTGTCCGCGTCTAATCACCAACCGATACGCACAATATTAGTTCAAACTAACATTATGTTTGTTTCGGCTGCTGTAATATATATTAAAGGTTATTAATTAACATTAGTTAAGTTCAATAATAAATTAAGATTAATAAATCAAGATTTTTGGTAAATGAGTGATGATCATGTTTGTAATGAATAAAGTACCTGCTGCGGGATCTCGTTGTTTAATATTTATGCAATATCCGTCTTGTCCCTTCCAGAACATTAGCGGATATTGGAGAGCGTCATATGAACGGTGTGTATCAGCAATGAACTGGAGATTATTATTTCTTCTACGAATCACGATTACTCGTGTAGCTGTACGATCGCCAACCACGTTTCCAGCAACGCCGTCGGCAACAGGTGCATTGAATCTACGAATGTGCTCTACAGCAGGTGTTTATCAGGACTGATGACAATAGCTTGATTATCGCTTTGTAATTTGTGCATGTGTGATTTGATGTTTTCTACAATTCATTGTGCGCTTTCAATAGAGCGTCCAGCTCACCGACGATGCGTCTGTCAAAAAGTGCATCCACGTGTGCATCCTCACCGCCCATGAAGTAGATTTGTAAAAATTTATGTCGTTCGTTTGGCATTGGCAGCAATGAACCTACTTTGTGACAAATTTCGCCTTTTGTTTTAAATGTTGAATTGAATTGTTGACCATTTACAGCATTATTCTTAACTATTCCTGTTACTCCGAACTATGTCATTTGGAAACATGAACTGAATGTTCGAAATGACTTCAGGAGCAGGTTAGAATGTGGATCCGTGCCGATAATTAAACCGTTCAGTGGTTCAGGTGGTGTATCAGTTGCAGGTAGTTGCACCTTTCCTGACACGCAACACACCCCGACTGGCTCATATTTAAATTTAAGGGCATTACAATGAGGGAATTCCTTGTCCATAGCACCAATGACCACTTTGTATGATCATAATTTTGAATATCGGGCTCATACTCGAATGTTAGACGCAGTAATGAATCAGATGTAAATGATCGATGTACGTGTTGACGTTGTTCTTCATTTGCTCTGCGTCGGTTAACTATGAAACGACGTGCTTCTCTCTATTCTAATCTTCTTTGTTCATTCCGTTCAGCTCGTGCATCTTCTGATTCTGCTTGACGCAATTGCGCCGTGCTCACGCGCGCATTAGTATTACCTCGCTGGATTTGTTCGTCTGTCCTTTGGTCTCTTGTATTTCGCATTGCTGCAGCTTACGTGTTTGACGGCCCAAAGAAGCCCCTTTGCGTCTTTTTGGCATTGTTCACTATACAAAACACACATAAATAGAACAGTGATGAAAAACAGTATAGTAATAATGTATTTATTCTCTGATTGTACATCGGCCACTTTTAGTTCTAGCGTTTCTACGGCAGATCGCGCGGATTTAACGATTGCAGCCGATACACGGCTCGTCCATTAGCATACAAACATGGCGGCAATTTCGTTTCGAAAGGTGTTCGCCAGCATTATGAATAAGGCCAAGCGCACACGCATCGACTTTTATCGTACGTAAAAATGTTATACGATTAAATTCCTTTAGAGGAACAAAGGAGAGCATAGGAAATTCTTTCTTCCACTAAAAGAATTGGATTGTACGATATATTTCCGTTCGACAAAAATCGATGCGTGTGCGCTAGGCCTAAACGTCGGTTTGGCGAATGCGTGATACCTAGTTAATGCGAATGCGTGCTACCTAGTTAAACTTCTCGGTCTAGTTACGTCGATTCAGAGAGGGATATTCAAGCCGTTGCTTTTGATACGTTATCTTCAATAGCCTATCTATCGAATAGTGGAAAACTATCACTGGTAGACACCTGGCGGGGGTAACTGATCAAGTGCTATATAATCAGTTATAGACCGGGGTTGAGAATTAATAAATTGCTAAAATTGCTATTAAAAAATAGAGGTTGGTGGTAGAAGGGTGAAAATTTAGGGTTGTGGGTATTTTTTAATGCCACATCATAAAAAATAAAAATAAAAGTTTCTGTCCAAAAAATAAGAAAAACATTTTTTGGGTTGGACCACCCTTATCACTTAGGTGTATGAAAAATAGATTAAGACCGATTCTCAGACCTAACCGAATATACATGTAAAATTTCATCAGACTCGAGCGAGCCGTTTTCGAGTGGTATGGCAACTAACAATGTGATACGAGAATTTTATATATTAAGAAGACGAAGAAGATTAAACTTCGAGGCATAGGTTTTTATGCATTTTATGAACACTGGAAACGTTATGTTAATGAACTTTACTCAATTTTCCGAAATTAAGACTAGAGTCTGACAGAGAACTTTGGTTATCTTTGACGGTTCCGACGACGGAATTTTCCGGACACTATAATGAGAAGAAAAATTTTAAAAACGTGTTGTAATGGTTACCAAAAAAATGGATTTCTATGATTGATAGTTTTACGAACACAATAAAGTACCACGGAGGACTTTTGTGTGACTGATAATTGTGGCTTCACTGCTCTAGTATTGCGTCAAAAACCATGGAAAGTCGTTTGCTGGATTTCGGATGTAGTTTCATCATCGTTCCATTGTTAAAGACACATACATAGACGTACCGACAATCAATGTCGTAAAAATTGCGTCTTTCTGACAGCTTCAGCGATTATGAATGTCGTCGTGACTTTAAGTGTAAAGGGTGTAACGAAAATACACTCCTGGAAATGGAAAAAAGAACACATTGACACCGGTGTGTCAGACCCACCATACTTGCTCCGGACACTGCGAGAGGGCTGTACAAGCGATGATCACACGCACGGCACAGCGGACACACCAGGAACCGCGGTGTAGGCCGTCGAATGGCGCTAGCTGCGCAGCATTTGTGCGCCGCCGCCGTTAGTGTCAGCCAGTTTGCCGTGGCATACGGAGCTCCATCGCAGTCTTTAACACTGGTAGCATGCCGCGACAGCGTGGACGTGAACCGTATGTGCAGTTGACGGACTTTGAGCGAGGGCGTATAGTGGGCATGCGGGAGGCCGGGTGGACATACCGCCGAATTGCTCAACACGTGGGGCGTGAGGTCTCCACAGTACATCGATGTTGTCGCCAGTGGTCGGCGGAAGGTGCACGTGCCCGTCGACCTGGGACCGGACCGCAGCGACGCACGGATGCACGCCAAGACCGTAGGATCCTACGCAATGCCGTAGGGGACCGCACCGCCACTTACCAGCAAATTAGGGACACTGTTGCTCCTGGGGTATCGGCGAGGACCATTCGCAACCGTCTCCATGAAGCTGGGCTACGGTCCCGCACACCGTTAGGCCGTCTTCCGCTCACGCCCCAACATCGTGCAGCCCGCCTCCAGTGGTGTCGCGACAGGCGTCAATGGAGGGACGAATGGAGACGTGTCGTCTTCAGCGATGAGAGTCGCTTCTGCCTTGGTGCCAATGATGGTCGTATGCGTGTTTGGCGCCGTGCAGGTGAGCGCCACAATCAGGACTGCATACGACCGAGGCACACAGGGCCAACACCCGGCATCTTGGTGTGGGGAGCGATCTCCTACACTGGCCGTACACCACTGGTGATCGTCGAGGGGACACTGAATAGTGCACGGTACATCCAAACCGTCATCGAACCCATCGTTCTACCATTCCTAGACCGGAAAGGGAACTTGCTGTTCCAACAGGACAATGCACGTCCGCATGTATCCCGTGCCACCCAACGTGCTCTAGAAGGTGTAAGTCAACTACCCTGGCCAGCAAGATCTCCGGATCTGTCCCCCATTGAGCATGTTTGGGACTGGATGAAGCGTCGTCTCACGCGGTCTGCACGTCCAGCACGAACGCTGGTCCAACTGAGGCGCCAGGTGGAAATGGCATGGCAAGCCGTTCCACAGGACTACATCCAGCATCTCTACGATCGTCTCCATGGGAGAATAGCAACCTGCATTGCTGCGAAAGGTGGATATATACTGTACTAGTGCCGACATTGTGCATGCTCTGTTGCCTGTGTCTATGTGCCTGTGGTTCTGTCGGTGTGATCATGTGATGTATCTGACCCCAGGAATGTGTCAATAAAGTTTCCCCTTCCTGGGACAATGAATTCACGGTGTTCTTATTTCAATTTCCAGGAGTGTATATGGAGAGCTTTTACTGGAGATTTCTGTTGTCAGAACAAGATTCAGATTTTACCGTACGACATTGTACAATGTCACATTCCCCATGTTCATAAGAAAGCTTACAGCAACCGTTCACATGATCATCACTCGAAAAACTATTATCCGAGTATCTTCTTCCTTCTACTCGGGCAAGAACTCGTCAGATCACGGAGAGTCTCACATGTCAAAAATCCTGGAAGGTCTTTCGCAAATTTGAATAACAAGCTGGAAAAACATCTCTGTGAGTGGAATGTTCATTAGATAAGCTGACTACATGACATATGTGCACAGACAAATATACAATCTATTTATAGTAGGTAAACTTGCAGACTTCTCCCTGTCCATACACTATGTGAACAAAAGTATCCGGATACGCAGGAAAAATACGTTTTTCGTATTAGATGCAGTAAGCCGCTACTCACTGCCAGGTACTCCATATCAGCGACTTCAGTAGTCATTAGACATCGTGAGAGAGCAGGATGGGGTGCTCCGTGGAATATACGGACTTCGAACGTGGTCAGGTGATTGGATGTCACTTGTGTGTACGCGAGATTTCCACACTCCTACACATCCATAGGTCCACTGTTTCCGATGAGATAGTGAAGTGGAAACGTGAAGGGACACGTAAAGCACAAAAGCGTACTGGCCGACGTCGACTGTTGACTGACAGACACCGCCGACAGTTGAAGAGAGTCGTAATGTGTAATACGCAGACATGTATCCAGACCATCACATAGGAATTCCAAACTGCATCAGGATCCACTGCAAGTACTATGACAGCTAAGCGGGAGGTGTGAATACGTCGATTTCATGGACGAGTGGCTGCTCATAGCCACACATCACATGCCAAACGACGACTCGCTTGGTGTAAGGAGCGTAAACATTGGACGATTGAAGGGTGGAAAAATGTTGTGCGGAGTGACGAATCACGACACACAATGTGGCGACCCGATGGTAGGGTGTGGGTGTGGCGAATTTCCGGTGAACGTCATGTGTCAGCGTGTGTAGTGCCAATAGTAAACTTCGGAGGCGGTTGTGTTATGGTGTGGTCTTGTTTTTCATGGAGGGGGCTTGCACCCAACGTTGTGTTGCGTGGCACTATCACGGCACAGGCCTATATTGATGTTTGAAGTACCTTATTGCTCCCCACTGTTGAAGAGCAATTCGGGGATGGTGATTACATCTTTCAACACGATTGAGCAGCTGTACTTTCAGATACCTTTTAAGTAAGCAGTTCCTTTTACACTGATACTAATTCCTGTGCATGGATGTGTGTGATGTCTTTAGGTTAGTTAGGTTTAAGTAGTTCTAAGCCTAGGGGACTGATGACTTCAGATGTTAAGTTCCATAGTGCTTAGAGGCATTTGAGTCCAATTCCTGTCTGGACAACTTTTCGGGTATTTACCGTCTTCTTCCAATTAAATCCTAGATTGCGAAGAATTTTACGAAGTGTGTTTCCACATCCTCCAAAATGTATTAATATCTGTAGTCTGGAAACCAATCACCACGTTGCAAACGACTGGCTCATTACAATTATCCAAACTGTCCTTGCCCTATCTCATAAGCCTATCGTTATGAAGTGCAGAAAACATATAAAATTCTGGAAACATCCCCCAGGCTGTGGCTAAGCCATGTCTCCGCAATATCCTTTCTTTCAGGAGTGCTAGTTCTGCAAGGTTCGCAGGAGAGCTTCTGTAAAGTTTGGAAGGTAGGAGACGAGATACTGGCAGAAGTAAAGCTGTGAGACCGGGCGTGAGTCGTGCTTCGGTAGCTAAGATGGTAGAGCACTTGCCCGCGAAAGGCAAAGGTCCCGAGTTCGAGTCTCGGTCGGGCACACAGTTTTAATCTGCCAGGAAGTTTCATATAAAATTCTTTTCACTTCTCTTTTGATTCGCCGAACGGATGTAAACAGTATACTGCTTACTTCGGTCACTCGCCTCACTGTGGATTTAATTTCAATGCGGTACCTAGAACCGCATCTTTATTCATAACCAAGCAGATGTCTGCAAACCACTTTGAATTTTTGACTATGAAGAACTTTTCCTTTAAATTTCGTTTGTACTGGTGGATCTTCAACTTCTAATGTGTCCTTCCACAGTAATTACTATGTAGTGGGGCGCTCCACCTGATTCGTTGGCAATGTGTCCGACGCTGGCGACCGAATGAGCAGAGTGTACTGCGCATCTTGCTTAAGCCGTCGGCACACGGACCGGGCTGTCGAACATTAACGTTGAGCGTGCTAAGTTCAACGTGCTGCTGAACGCTCAGGAACGATGCGACTTGTGCATACGGTACGTGGGACCCAACGTGGTATACGCGATCGCAACGCACTCCAGCGGCAGTTGAGGGATGTTTCTAGTTCGTAAATCACACTATTTACGCAACGGGCGCGAGTAAAATTCCCACGTTACCCTAATTAAAACGCAAGGAAAGTACAATGTCCAATCAATAAGCACACAGACTTATGAAAGTTCCATTACAAACAGTGCGGTACAAATTTGGAATACTTCTCCGCATAAGATAAACATTGTTTCATCAGTCCCACATTTTAGTAAAGAAAAGGTCAGTCTTACTCGATCACTGTTCCTACCCAGTAGCAGAATCTTTGCAGCAAGTGAATTATGAAGCGTAAAAGAAAAAGGAGCAAAATATCGTTATACAAGTAGCGCAAGATGTCCTGTAGATTAAGTCAATCGAACAAAGTCACCCCTCAAAAAAGGTGAACTTACATTTACATAACATCAACTATTATACTATACACTTATATTAAACTAATAATAAAGTATCAGAACCTAATAAAAACGCGATTGTTAGGGGTTAAAAATTTGCTAATGGCAAGAGGCGAACCACCGCCCCAATAAACAACTTTTTTACCCTTTTTATTTTTTATTTATTTATTTTTGATTGTTGTGTTTGGTAGTTGCTGACGTCACATTACATCCGTTCAAGTTCGTTGTTGATCCTTTCACTCAGTTTTTTATTGCAGAGGCCAACCAGCTCTCTCGCCGAACTCGCTTAGCAACCGTGCCGGCGTACGCTAAACCAACACCACGCCTCATGCATCTAATCATATTATTTTACGCCTTTCTGAAAACCTTAATCGTAGATATGTTACTAATTGAAATTTAATTATAACAAATTGTACCAAGAACAATGCGTTTTGGGTGGATCTTCAGTGTGTCGCTGCCTTCGCCGGCCGGTGTGGACGTGCGGTTCTGGGCGCTTCAGTCTGGAACCGCGTGACCGGTACTGTCGCAGGTTCGAATCCTGCCTCGGGCATGGATGTGTGTGATGTCCTTAGGTTAGGTAGGTTTAAGTAGTTCTAGGTTCTAGGGGACTGATGACCACCGATGTTAAGTCCCATAGTGCCCAGAGCCGTTTGAACCATTTTTTCGCTGCCTTCAAATAGCCTACTCTCACAATACGCAAGTTTCAATAATTCTTTTGCCACGAATATGATGTTTCTTATTATTTTATTGGAATGAATCGCACAATTAACAACCGGTTTTCCAGTGATTCTCAATTTTCTGGTGCTCAGAAACGGCATATGTACATATAGGCTTGACATGAATGCTCGGTACTGAAGGGCGACGGCGTGCGTGTGACGTAGGTGGCGTTGAGATCAACGCTCAGAGGCACGCTCAGAATATCTGACATGCCACATATTCCTCTGCACTTTCGGAAAGACTCCCGAACGTGCTGTTCCACGCTACGGCGTCAGAAACTCGGCACGCCCAACGCTCAACGTTCGGATGCACGGTCCGTGTGCCGACGCCATTACGATGTTCACGTATGCGTGAACTGTAGACAGGCTACGACACTGGGTTGTTAATGATGTGCAGGGAGCTTGATCCCACTCCGGAGACCACAGAGTCAGGTAACGCCGGGACCAATGACATATGCTGGTCCTGTGGCGTGTGTCACAGGTCAACGAATGCAGCGACCCGCTCCGGCGGAGAATGAGTTACTATTCTTACACAATTTTCTACTTAGCAGCTATGCGCTTAAATACAGTCAAGCTCTCTATAACAAGTGGCATATTTAAGGACTTTGCTGGATAGCTTTCCATTCAGATACTGATTTCCCGGCTGGTCCCGGATGTAGCTGAGTGGTGGCGATGTATGTCAGGTATGACAACTAACGTGAAGTCACATGTTCGTTACAGGGTCGATATTTCTAATGGGCACCGCCATGCAATGTGAGGTGCTGTGTACTCACTGTCAGCTGCGCGCATGTGGCACCGCCTTTTATGGGAGCAAGAAAATAGTTCTTCTATGACGCTGGCTGCAGTACATTGAGTCCGTAAAATGAGAGAACTTTGCGCTCGTACATACTCACACCAGTAGCCCGTCATCGCGCGTACTATTTGCGCAAATCAGGGACCGAAATTCCTCCTCACGTAGTGTGTAAATTGACATGTGATGAAGACTCTAATGTAAAGAAGAAGGTTCACTAATTACTAAGAAAAAGGAATCTATTCCGGACAGGTTACAAAGGATTTTAGGACATCTATGATTCAGGGCATGTTTCATTATTAAATTTTGATAGCAGAGTATGAGTGCATGTAGATGTACAGTAGAGGTCTTCTACAGCGATGTACTCTTACGAATGCTGGTGTGTTTACGCTTCTCCATCTAATGGTACAACGTTCTTCCGGCAGAAATCGTGCACCGTGTGATCGATTATATCGGCCCTAAGAATCCCATTACGTGCCACGAGATCGTGCAGCACTGCAGTCACCACCTGCTGATCCATCACACTGGTTCAGTAGTAATGAGGAAACGCCGTCGTGGTTTTAATTTTTCCGTCGTTCCTTACAAGGGAACCTCCCCATCGCACCCCCCTCAGATTTAGTTATAAGTTGCACAGTGTATAGGCCTTGAAAAGCTGAATACAGATCAATCAAGAAAACAGGAAGAAGTTGTATGGAAGTATGAAAAAAATTAGCAAAATATACAAACTGAGTAGTCCATGCGCAAGATAGGTTACATCAAGGAAAACGTCACCCCAAGGGAGCCGTGGCCCCGTGGTTAGCGTGAGCAGCTATGGAACCAGAGGTCCTTCGTTCAAGTCTGCCCTCGTGTGAACACTTTTTTATGAGTGATTATCACATCCACAAGAAATCCTAAATCGGGCAAGGTAGAAGAATCTTTCTACCCATTCGCCATTCGCCAACATATTCTGTCATGTGACGCACATGCCGTCACCAGTGTCGTATAGAATATATCAGACGTGTTTTCCTGTGGAGGAATCGGTTGACCTATGACCTTGCGATCAAATGTTTTCGGTTACCATTGGAGAGGCACGTCTTTTCGTCTACTAATCGCACGGTTTTGTGGTGCGGTCGCAAAACACAGACACTAAACTTATTACAGTGAACAGAGACGTCAATGAACGAACGGACAGATCATAACTTTGCGAAAATAAAGAAACAAAAATTTTCACTCGAGGGAAGACTTTAACCAAGGACCTCTCGTTCCGCACCTGTTCACGCTAACCACGTGACCACGGCACTCCTGATCTAGTATTATCGCTGTATTCGTTATGTTGCCCATGGACTACTCAGTTTGTATATTTTGCTTTTTCTTCGTAGTTCCACACAACTTCTTCCTGTTTTCTCCATTGATCTGTGTTCCGTTTTTCAAGGCCTATCTACTATGCCAACTTATAACTAAATCTGAGTGGGGTGCGATGGGGAGGTTCCCTTGTTAGTTGCCTCAAAATTGAGGGAGGTACTTTATATCCTTCCAGCCAAACGAAAGCCAGTTTGGTTTTTGCCATAGGCATTTCGCTCCTTTATGAAGCAGTAGTAGATGTTTGTTGTTATATGTATAGTAAAGGCGTGGTACTATGTTACATATTCTCATGTTATTCTCTTGTTTTAAGGGTTAGAAAAACTTTTGCAGTTCCAGTTTCGTGGGATTAATTATCGTTTGTGTTACTTTCGATTTCCAGTGTTGTTAGTCCATGTGTCTTGTTCTGAAGATTTGTTTACTCGGTCTCCATATTCCATATGGCTCTTTTCGGCTTTTTTTAACCACATATCTTACAACAATTTGCTTGCACTTTTCACTGTGTGTTGAATGTGTGTCTGTCCCTGTACGTTTACCTTTCATCTTATGGTTGTTTTCTGTGTTTATGGTTTGATATTTGTTCATTTCTTTTGTGTCCGCAACTGGTTTCTTCGTCTTAAACTTACTGCAGTTAATTACAGAGATTTTTACACCAGACGAGTTTCGGTTTCATTTATAAAGTATCTTCCGTGGTCATTCTGCAGTGGTACGGATACACATATTTGTACATTTTTAGTTGTTTTAGATTCAAAAGAGTATTATGTTTACAAGTTGGCGTATAATTTACTTACGGTGTTTTTGCCTCTTGTTCACACATTCTGGAAACCACTGCTTCCTCCATCTTAGGGAAGTTTGATATCGAAAGAAAGTCTGTCACAGACGTATACTTCGCAGGTTTTGCCTTTTAACATTTTCTCTTGCGCTGCATCGGCATTATTTACACTTCACCTCACTTTTGGAAACAGAACTGCAGTTTTGTACTTTCTCATTCATCACAGTACTACAGCGTTTCTATGTTCCTCTGTTTCTCGTGTAGAGTGTGAGCGTTGCCAACCTTTCAAAAAAAAATTTTTTAATATGTAAATTGTGCGCACGTGCGAGTTTCTGTGTGTGTGTGGGGGGGTGGGGGGAGAAAGAGAGAGGGGGGGGGGGAGGGCAGATGACCATGCAAACAAAAGTATTTGGTGTGTGCTTGTGTGTGT
This sequence comes from Schistocerca nitens, assembly GCF_023898315.1. Classification (NCBI taxonomy): domain Eukaryota; kingdom Metazoa; phylum Arthropoda; class Insecta; order Orthoptera; family Acrididae; genus Schistocerca; species Schistocerca nitens. The sequence goes on from NC_064615.1 coordinate 420,601,628, forward strand.
GTGTGTGTGTGTGTGTGTGTGTGTGTGTGTGTGTGATGTTGAGTTACCTAGAGAGAGGGGAAGGGGAATTCATTAATTATTTATTCTGCTATTTTTTTACATTTCTGTTTGTTATTGTTTCACAACCCGATCAGTGAGTTATTGCCTACATTGATTTGTCATTAATTACTTTATTTTCATTGCAAGTGGTCTTCTGCACATTCTGATACATTCTTAGTTGAGGTGTGGAAGGTGATGGACGTAATCAGTAGTGCTGTGTTGACTTGTGATTTTTTCTTTTAGATTGTATCCTTTAGATTAATTGTAAAGGAGGGCAAAGATGAATATGATGTATATATTGGAAGGCGAAAGTTATATTAATTTTGAATAATGTTATTATTTTTGAAGAGAAGAAGTCTGAGTAAGACTACAGCACTGCCAACCTAATTTGTTAGCATAATTAGTGTCAGCTGGTGAACTTGTTCAGTGGTGAGAGCAAGACCACCCCACTTCCCTGAGCCATCCATTAACATATCAAGTGATTAAACTTTGGTTTTCTAGAAACTCTCTGCTAAGATTTGGCCCTTTTAAAATAATTGTCCACTTCGTTAAGCATAGTATTGTTCAGACAAATGTTATGTGTGACGATCAGGCGAAATTTACTCTGTCTTTTTGAATAAATTCTACATTCTAAAACTGTTGTCTTGGAGTATGATTTCGTAGGAATGGTTACTTTCCCCATTCCACTGCTTAAAGAAGGTTTATTATTACGCATTAACACATTGCACCACATGGTATGCAACAGTTTGAGTATTGTCTGGAAATTTTACTTAAAAAAATAGAAATCTAGCTTAACCGTTGCCTGTTTGCTGTTGTGCTTTCGAGAAATCTACAACAACGTTGTCAAGAGACGAGGTAAGTGCAAATTCTGATTAGGGCCAGATAATTGTTTTACTTCAGTTGCGCATTTAATATAAAGACAAGTTGTGTTGAGACCAGTTACAGTTCAGTTCAAATTAAGTTCTGTTCAGTCAGAGGTTAGCATACGAGTTGAAGCTGAATAACAGTCTGTGAGTACATAGATTTGATAGTATCCAGACTTTTTATACAGTATGCGGTAAAGCAGTGCAAAATTTCATACAGAAAATGTGGGGGGGGGGGGGGGGGGGGCTATAGGACTAGTGACATTGGAATTCGTAAAACCAAAATTAAACCTTAGAAAACTTGTGCTTCAAACGTTCTTTCTAACCTGAAAAACAATATAATAAATTGAGAAAACGTAACACAGTAACATTATTGTAACTAGCATACACCGCATTTATTACTCATATAAAAAGAAACATGTAGGCTATTATGAGCCACTGAAGATGCTTCATAAATAAAATAAATGAAACACAAATCGCTAAAAACAAACTACCTTCCATTCAATTGCGAAGAAGATACACACCTCCATGAGAATGTGTGGTTCAGGTTCAATTTCAGCAGATCTGTGAGACAAGGCTCACAACAGAAAAGATCAGCTTCCTTCAGCAGACTTACAGGATTTTATAAACTGCATTTTAACCATCATCCTGGATGTTGGGTGCTACAGACTAGTTAACGGCATCCATATTCCTTTGAAGGAATTCATAAAACACTTTACAGCTGATGAACCTCACCTTATGGAAATATCAGAAACTTCCAGGAGTTCCGAGTGGTTGTCGCACGTTCGTGACTGTGCACGGCTCGACAAACTAAACCAGCATGTCAGACATCGTTGAAGTCCACAGTATGATGATTTGCAGCGATAATGAAAACAGTAAATTGTCCAGACCGTATTGAAAGAGCAATTTGTTACACAAGACCGGTGACCTGGTTCGTAGCACTGTATGTGCCAGTTTGTCCTCTTGACAGCGGTGTGTGTGGCATTTAAGAATTATTTCCGAGAGGCTTCAACTATTTTTTTAGAGAAATTCAGTCAAGAGATAGCACGCTCTTTCTTATAACGCTTGATAGCCAGATTTAGTACTTACAACTTCATTTGGAACAATTACGTAGGTGTGGCATTTAAGAATTATTTCCGAGAGGCTTCAACTATTTTTTTTAGAGAAATTCAGTCAAGAGATAGCACGCTCTTTCTTATAACACTTGATAGCCATATTTAGTACTTACAACTTCATTTGGAACAATTACGTAGGTGTGGCATTTAAGAATTATTTCCGAGAGGCTTCAACTATTTTTTTAGAGAAATTCAGTCAAGAGATAGCACGCTCTTTCTTATAACGCTTGATAGCCAGATTTAGTACTTACAACTTCATTTGGAACAATTACGTAGGTAATGTTGTGGGGAAGCAAACCAAAGACTGCGTTTTATTGTCAGAAGACGTAGATGCAACAGGTCTACTAAAGAGACTGCCTACACTGTGCTTTTTCCTCCTCTTCTAGAGCCTTGCTGTGTGGTATGGAATTCCCACCGTATGGGACTGATGGAGGACATCGAAAAATCCCAAAGAAAGGAAGCTCATTTTACATTGTCAAGAAATAAAGAAGAAAGCTAATCAGCGTTTACAGTCACTCTAAAAGAATAGTTCAACCCGAATTTGTAAAAGAATAGTTCACCCCGTATTTCTGTATATATCAACGCGTATATACGTAGACTATTGAGAATTTCCGAAAGTTATGGTTCTTGTAAGCATAAGCTATAAATCGGCGCTTGTGATTTAGTTACTGTAGCACATATTACAACTAAGTGTGGTGTTACATCCAGCTTTCTATGTTCATAGTAAATTAAGGCTACTTTTAGTATTTGTTGTCGACTATAACCTTAAAAAGTATTCCGAAACTCGTAACATTTACCACAGGTTTCATATTGCCTTAACAGAAATCTCGTTTTGTGTACTAAATGCGTCAGGTCTTAACGGAAACTAGTAATATTTTTAGCTCAACAGATAGAAAGATAGTCAGGGGAATTAGTTTAAGGTTATTTGTTCACTTTCCTGTAAAGCATTGCACCAGCCACAACGCAGGCCCACCGTGAATGCTGTTCTCGAACATGGGATGAGTTCGTTGACGTTAATATCCAGCTGTAAATTGCCCGGACTACTGTCAAACGATGGACAGCGACTGCGAATGGGTGCTTTGGGAGAGCTCCAGAGAGACATGCACCAGAGGTGCCAAAGATTCCTCATGTACCTGTAGCTTATACGAGAACAATGAGATCAGCCATTACTCTTTCACTTGACAGCGATTGATGTGTCAATGTTGGGTCCAGTCGTCCTTTACGTAGTAGATAGGGTCCATGAATGACTAAGGGTCCTTGTAACTAGCAGGTTAGTAGTCGTTTCACTGAAACTGAAATTGAGCCAGTGACACTCACTTCACCTATTGGAAAACTTGTTTCTCCTGTGCGAGGAGGAGGCAAAGCAAAGAGGTAGGGGTCTATTAATAGTCGGTATTTCCAACGTACTGCTAATAATTGTCTCCCTCAGAGTGTGGCATCGAAGGACAGGAAGGAATATCAGGTGCACTCAGATTTTATGCCTGGTGGCTCAATTCAGCATGTTAAAGAGCCTATTACGACAGGAACTGACGGCACAGTGTGCAGCCAACTGCAGATTGTGGTAAAAGGTCGAACAGGAGATTCCTGTCTTCTTGACTCCTAGTTCATACTTGGATCATTACAGACACTGACAGATAAGGATAAGAAGACAAGCCTTGTGCAAGATGTTTCTATGAAGCTCCGATTTGAAGCATTGTACCCAGAACTGATCGTGGCCTGCTGTTGTGAGGACTGAACGCGAGCCTTCGAAGGTTCTGTGACAAGCTAGGCTGAGACTTCCTAGACTCGTGCTACACGGTTCAGAACAATAGGGTCCACATGAAGCGGTTAGATATACTCTATATATCAGAGGCTGCTATTCCAGTAGCTGTGTGTGGGGTGTACGGAAGGTTTTTTTTTTTTTTTTTTTACATTGCACAACACTCAATCTAGTCCATGTAACGACAGCTGCAGTCGACACAGAAATATTAGTGAAAGATCTAAAGGGTGGATCCCACAGGCAAAAGTTGTTGTTGTGGTCTTCAGGCCAGAGACTGATTCGGTGCAGCTGCCCATGCTACTCTATCCTGTGCAAGCTTCTTCATCTCCGAGTAACAATTGCAACCTACATCCTTCTGAATCTGTTTAGTGTATTCATGCCCTGGTCTCTCTCTACAATTTTTCCCCTCAGCGCTTCCCTCCAGTACTAAGTTGATGATCCCTTGATGCCTCAGGACGTGTCCTACCAATAGACACCTTCTTCTAGACAAATTGTGCAACAAATTTCCTGCTCATTAGTTACGTGATCTACCCATCTAACCTTCAGCATTTTTCTGTAGCACCACATTTCGAAAGCTTATATTCTCTTCTTATCTAAACTATTTATTGACCATGTTTCACTTCCATACATGGATACACACCATACAAATACTTTCAGAAAAGACTTCCTGACACTTAAATCTACACTCGATGTTAACAAACTTATCTTCTGCAGAAACGCTTTGCTTGCCATTGCCAGTCTGCATTTTATATCCTCTCTACTTCGACCATCATCAATTATTTTGCTTCCCAAATAGCAAAACTCATCTACTACTTTAAGTGTCTCATTTCCTAATCTAATTCCATCAGCATCACCCGATTTACTCGTAATTCGAATACATTTCATTATCTTCGTTTTGCTTTTGTTGATTTTCATCTTATATCCTCCATTAAAGACACTGTCCTTTCTGTTCAACTGCTCTTCCAAGTCAATTGCTGTCTCTGACAGAATTACAATGTCATCGGCGAACCTCGAGGTTTTTACTTCCTCTCCCCGTATTTAATGCCGACTCCAAATTTTTCTTTAGTTTCCTTTATTGCTTGCTCAATATACAGATTGAATAACAACGGGTATAGGCTACAACCAGCCTCACTCCCTCCTCAAACACTACTGCACTTTCGTACCCCTCGACTCTTACAACTGCCATCTGGTTTCTGTGCAAATTGCAAATAGACTTTCGCTCCCTGTATTTGACCACTACCACCATCAGAATTTGAAAGAGGGTATTCCACTCCTCATTGTCAAAAGCTTTCCCTAAGTTTACAAATGCCTTTCCTTAATCTATCTTCTAAGATGAGTCGTAGCGTCAGTATTGCCTCACGTGTTCCAACATTTCTACGGAATCCAAACTGATCTTCCCCGAGGTCGGCTTCTACCACTTTTTCCATTCGTCTGTAAATAATTCGTGCTAGTATTCTGCAGCCGTGACTTATTAAACTGATAGTTCGGTAATTTTCACATCTGTCAACACCTGCTTTCTTTGGGATTGGAATTATTATATATTTCTTGAAGTCTGAGGGTAGTTTGCCTGTCTTTAACATCTTGCTCACCAGATGGTAGAGTTTTGTCAGGGCTGGCTCTCCCAAGGCTATTAGCAGTTCTAATGGAATGTTGTCTACTCCGGGGGCCTTGTTTCGACTTAGGGCTTTCAGTGCTCTGTCAAACTCTTCACGCAGTATCATATCTCCCATTTCATCTTCATCTTCATCCTCTTCAATTTCAATAATGTTCCCCTCCAGTACATCGCCCTTGTATAGACCCTCTATATACTCCTTCCACCTTTCTGCGTTCCCTTCTTTGCTTAGAACTAGGTTTCCATCTGAGCTCTTGATATTCATATAAGTGGTTCTCTTTTCTCCAAAGGTTTCCTTAATTTACCTGTAGGTAGTATCTATCTTACTCCTAGTGAGATATGCCCTAGTTCCTTACATTTGTCCTCTAACCATCCCTGCTTAGCCATTTTGCACTTCCTGTCGATCACATTTTTGAGACATTTGTATTCCTTTTGCCTGCTTCATTCACTGCATTTTTATGTTTTCTTCATTCATCAATTAAATTCAATATATCTTCTGTTACCCAAGGATTTCTACTAGCCCTCGTCTTTTTACAGACTTGATCCTCTGCTGCCTTCATTATTTCATCTCTCAAATCTACCCATTCTTCTTCTATTTTTTTTCTTTCCACGGTTCTTGTCAATCGTTTCCTGATGCTCTCTCTGAAACTCTCTGGTTCTTTCAGTCTATCCATGCCCATCTCTTTAAATTTCCACTTTTTGCAGTTTCTTCAGTATTAATCTACAGTTCATAACCAATAGATTGTGGTCAGAGTCGACATCTGTGACTGCAAATAACTTACAGTTTAAGATTTGGTTCCTAGATCTCTGTCCTACCATTACATACTTTATCTGAAACCTTCCAGTGTCTCCAGGCTTCTTCCACGTATACAACTTTCTTTCAAGATTCTTAAACCAAATGTTAGCTATGAATAAGTTATTCACTATGCAAAATTCTACCAGATGGATTCCTCTTTCATTCCTTACCCCAATTCCATATTCACTTATTACTTATCCTTCTCTTCCTTTTACTACTGTACTATACTTTTCCTACTGTATGCTGGTCACCCATGACTTTCAAATTTTCGTCTTCCTTCACTGTATGAATAATTTCTTTTATCGCATCATAAAGGTCTTCTATCTCTTCCTCATCTGCGGAGCTAGTTGGCATATAAACTTGTACAACTGCGGTTGGCGTGGGCTTCGTGTCTATCTTGACTACAGTAATGCGTTCACAATGTTGTTAGTAGTAGCTTACCCGCACTTCTATTGTTTTATTCATTATTAAAACTACTCCTGCATTATCCGTAGTTGATTTTGTATTTATAACCCTGTATTCACCTGACCAGAAGTCTTGAACGTCCTGCCACCGAACTTCGCTATTTTCCACTATATTTAGCTTTAACCTATCTATTTCCATTTTTAACTTTTCTAACTTACCTGCCCGATTAAGGGATCTGACATTCCACGCTCCGATCCGTAGAACGCCAGTTTTCTTTCTCCTGATAACGACATCGTCCTGAGTAGTCTCCTCCCGGATATCTGAATGGGGAACTATTTTACCTCCGGAATATTTTAGCCAGGAGGACGCCATTATCATTTAACCATACAGTGAAGCAGTACCAGAACAACAAGGCCGTTTTCATAAATGTTGCAAGTCCAGAACAGTCAATCATCCAGTCTGTTGCCTCTGCAACTACTGAAAAGGCTGCTGCCCCTCTTCAGCCTTTTTCAGGAACCATACGTTTGTCTGGCCTCTCAACAGGTACCTCCCCGTTGTGGTTGCACCTACGGTGTGGCTATCCGTATCGCTGAGGCACGCAAGCATCGCCACCAACGCAAGGTCCATGATTCATGGGATGAGGCAAAATTATTAATATTTTATATAGTCAAATGACGAAGCATTTGCAACGAGTTTGTCAGGCGCATTTTATGCTATGTTGCTTTTGCAATGTGTTGCTGAAGTTAGCTCAAACATATAGCACTCACTACGTCTTTCCTGAGAATTTCAGTATCGCTGGAAAATTTCGGTACGTTTCGCATTACAAACAAAATATTTTTTAAACGAAATATTAGGTACCTACTCGATAGAGCGGTCGCAAATCAGTTTCTTGAAATATTTGTTTTACCGATAAATATTAAACGCGAAAAAAGAAAAACGAGGACTGCAGCAGCAACAGCACCGCTCCGGCGGACGCTGAGTACCACTGCACTGCCAGGTCCGTGATGGAGTACAGGCTTTTCCTCGAATTTTACTGCCCATGTTAATACTAGTCGGTAAAACGAATATTGTATTAGACTAATCTGTAACAGCTGTATCGAACGAGCTCGTAAAATCCCGCTTTAAAAATCATTTTGGTTTTGAAGGGACAAGCTGACGCTGGCCATCGCTTGAAAGGATTTATGCGCTGCGCTTTGTAAAGACGAAACTGCAAAGATCTTCCAAAACATCAGAAAAAGTTTCTTAGCATGGAAATGCGGGGACCAAGCAGCAATCTCAACTGTCGAAGCTGCGTTGGTAAAGAACCGGAACTTCAAGCGCTGATTGAAAGTACCGAAGCTGAAATCGTTATAGGTACAGAAAGCTGGCTGAAGCCAGAGATAGATTCTGCCGAAATTTTTACAAATGCACAGACGATGTTTAGAAAGGATAGATTTCATGCAACCGGTGGTGGAGTGTTCGTAGTTTATCCGGTAGTGAAGTAGAAGTGGATAGTTCCTGTGAATTATTATGGGTGGAGGTTACACTCAACAACCGAGCTAGGTTAATAATTGGCTCCTTTTACCGACCTCCCGACTCAGCAGCATTAGTGGCAGAACAACTGAGAGAAATATTGGAATACATTTCACATAAATTTTCTCAGCATGTTATAGTCTTAGGTGGAGATATCAATTTACCAGATATAGACTGGGACACTCAGATGTTTAGGACGGGTGGTAGGGACAGAGCATCGAGTGACATTATACTGAGTGCACTATCCGAAAATTACCTCGAGCAATTAAACAGAGAACCGACTCGTGGAGATAACGTCTTGGACATACTGATAACAAAGAGACCCGAACATTTCGACTCTGTATGTGCAGAACAGGGAATCAGTAATCATAAGGCCGTTGCAGCATCCCTGAATATGGAAGTTAATAGGAATATAAAAAAGGGAGGAAGGTTTATCTGTTTAGCAAGAATAATAGAAGGCAGATATCAGACTACCTAACAGATCAAAACGAAAATTTCTGTTCCGACACTGACAATGTTGAGTGTTTATGGAAAAAGTTCAAGGCAATCGTAAAATGCGTTTTAGACAGGTACATGCCGAGTAAAACTGTGAGGGACGGGAAAAACCCACCGTGGTACAGCAACAAAGTTAGGAAACTACTGCGAAAGCAAAGAGAGCTTCACTCCAAGTTTAAACGCAGCCAAAACCTCTCAGACAAACAGAAGCTAAACGATGTTGAAGTTAGCGTAAGGAGGGTTATGCGTGAAGCGTTCAGTGAATTCGAAAGTAAAATTCTATGTACCGATTTGACAGAAAATCCTAGGAAGTTCTGGTCTTATTAAATCAGTAAGTGCCTCGAAACAGCATTTCCAAACACTCCGAGATGATGATGGCATTGAAACAGAGGATGACACACGTAAAGCTGAAATACTAAACACCTTATTCCAAAGCTGTTTCACAGAGGAAGACCGCACTGCAGTTCCTTCTCTAAATCCTCGCACAAACGAAAAAATGGCTGACATCGAAATAAGTGTCCAAGGAAGAGAAAAGCAACTGGAATCACTCAACAGATGAAAGTCCACTGTACGTGACGGGATACCAATTCGATTCTACACAGAGTATGCGAAAGAACAGCCGTGTACCGCAAGTCACTAGAGGAACGGAGGGTTCCAAATGATTGGAAAAGAGCACGGGTAGTCCCAGTCTTCAAGAAGGGTCGTCGAGCAGATGCGCAAAACTATAGACCTATATCTCTGACGTCGATCTGTTGTAGAATTTTAGAACAAGTTTTTTGCTCGAGTATCATGTCGTTTTAGGAAACCCAGAATCTACTATGTAGGAATCAACATGGATTCCGGAAACAGCGATCGTGTGAGACCCAACTCGCTTTATTTCTTCATGAGACCCAGAAAATATTAGATACAGGCTCCCAGGTAGATGCTATTTTTCTTGACTTCCGGAAGGCGTTCGATACAGTTCCGCACTGAGCCTGATAAACAAAGTAAGAGCCTACGGAATATCAGACCAGCAGTGTGGCTGGATTGAAGAGTTTTTAGCAAACAGAACACAGCATGTTGTTATCAATGGAGAGACGTCTACAGACGTTAAAGTAACCTCTGGCGTGCCACGGGGAAGTGTTATGGGACCATTGCTTTTCACAATATATATAAATGACCTAGTAGATAGTGTCGGAAGTTCCACAGGGGATTTCGCGGATGATGCTGTAGTATACAGAGAAGTTGCAGCATTAGAAAATTGTAGCGAAATGCAGGAAAATCTGCAGCGGATAGGCACTTGGTGCAGGGAGTGGCAACTGTCCCTTAACATAGACAAATATAATGTATTGCGAATACATAGAAAGAAGGATCCTTTCTTGTATGATTATATGATAGCAGAAGAAACACTGGTAGCAGTTACTTCTGTAAAATATCTGGGAGTATGCGTGCGGAACGATTTGAAGTGGAATGATAATATAAAATTAATTGTTGGTAAGGCGGGTACCAGGTTGAGATTCATTGGGAGAGTGCTTAGAAAATGTAGTCCATCAACAAAGGAGGTGGCTTACAAAACACTCGTTCGACCTATACTTGAGTATTGCTCAATAGTGTGGGATCCGTACCAGATCGGTTTGACGGAGGAGACAGAGAAGATCCAAAGAAGAGCGGCACGTTTCGTCACAGGGTTATTTGGTAACCGTGATAGCGTTACGGAGATGTTTAATAAATTCAAGTGGCAGACTCTGCAAGAGAGGCGCTCTGCATCGCGGTGTAGCTTGCTCGCCAGGTTTCGAGAGGGTGCGTTTCTGGATGAGGTATCGAATATATTGCTTCCCCCTACTTATACCTCCCGAGGAGATCACGAATGTAAAATTAGAGAGATTCGAGCGCGCACGGAGGCTTTCAGACAGTCGTTCTTCCCGCGAACCATACGCGACTGGAACAGGAAAGGGAGGTAATGACAGTGGCACGTAAAGTGCCCTCCGCCACACACCGTTGGGTGGCCTGCGGAGTATAAATGTAGATGTAGATGTAGAAATCCGGTATTTAAATTGAGTCAGTTTTGTGACTGGTTTGATGTGGCCCGCCACAAATTCTTCTCTTTTGGCAATGTCTTCAGTGGATCACTTGTCTCCTATCTTCTCTTCCCCATTACTTTCTTCGTTCCTCGGTTTACTCTCAATCCATACTCTGTACCCGCTAGAGTGTCCATTTCATTCAACAGGTCATGTAATTCTTTTCGCTGTATTTCAGCACGATTTAAACTGAATAATCGAGATACTTCATAACATTCGTAAACCTAGAGAATGTTGTCGATTGTAAAACAGAAAGTACAATATTCACGACCTTAGAAGACTTGTGTCAAAGTTCAGAGGCAGGGGAGTAATTTATAACATCTAAAAAATCCCAGTGTAGGTAGATAAAGCAAAACGTTCATGTTAATACTGGTGTAAGTCAGAGTTGCAGACAACTTGTACGTCTATGAAGCAGTGAAGTAAGGGACATTAACATTCGGAAGATGAATAGAAGTACCATTGCTGTTCGCCTACAACTCCGGGCTTCTGGTCGACTGTACGGGAGACTCAGAGTATCGTCTGGAACAGCACACTAAGTACAGGACATGAATTAGGGGAAAACAAGGGAAGGGCGTAAGTGATGAAAGTAGTAGAAAGAATATCATTGACATGCATTACATTAGAACTGATAACGACAGATTACTGAGTGAAGTGACACAATCCTCCTACTGAGGGAGCAATAGGGGGGATGAAAGGGAGGTTTCATGAGTAGATTGAAACAGGTGAAGTTTTCAATGGTACAGCTCTGCTTGTGCCGTATATTAAAAATGGAAATGAATGTGCACGTATGAACAACAGAACAGAGAAACCGTGGAACTGAAATCCGCAGAACTAACATTCTCTGGAATATTATGATTTTGAATTATGTTAAAAATTAAGTGGACACAGATTACGAAACCAAGTGGACATAGATAACGAAACGGAGAAGCGTTAAAACGCTTTGGTGAGGGAATATTGGTAGAACACATTTTACCAGACACAGGAATCATTAGTTTGGTTCTGAAAGAAGAAGTCAGAGTGTAGAATATTAAGACTAGAAAATGAAAAAAGGATTTTGGAGCACCAGGCGCTCTGATGCTCCTAACGGAAAGAAGATACTATTTGAGAGTGAACTGCTGTGGATTCAATCTGTACCACTAATTATCTAACCCGTTTGACTGTCGATGTTTGAAGGTGCATAAACCCAACTGCAACTTTCCTATCTAGCGCTTTCCCAGGACTACAAATATTTGATTTTCAACATTTCATTTAATTTCTGAGCGAATTTAAAATTTAAAATGCTGTCATAACCTTATATTACTTTTTAATACAGCAAGGAAAGTGTTACTGTTAGAAAAATTTTGTATGTGAATTGAGAATGCATCGCTCAGTACTCGCCAATTACCTAGGCTATATTCAGCCAGTATTTTAGAAAGTTAGCAGTCAGTGACTTGCGACAAATTTGACAGATCATTTCACGCCTTTGTGAAACTTTTTCTCAGAATGATGAAAAAAAGTTTTTGCTTACTACATTTTCTCTACTGGATCAGTAAAGCTTCAGTATCGGGCATATCTTTCTCGGTCTAATTCAATAAATTGTTTAGACAGTATCCACAAATAACACTCAATGTATCTGCAAAATTACATCACTACGACAAATTTCTCAGGAGATATGATCTCATAAATATTGATATGCGCGAAAAACTAGATTAAGAGAGAGCTTAAAATTATGCAGACTATGCCCATCCAGTGTATGATAATGAGAATACTTAACGACATTTAAGAAACTTCTAACGTAATTTCAAACCTTCTCTAATGGTTTCGTCAGCCTGTGGTAAAATGATCCCAAACTAATAAAACCGACAGAATTAGGGTCTTACGTCTTCAGTCACGAACGTCAGTTACTTAATGCATTAACGTGTTGCTAATCACACTTCGAAATTGTTTTACACGTGGAAGTTCGATTCTTTAAATAATCTCTGGTGGATTGGGAGAGAGTGGTGGTACTCGTTAATTAAGATTCTTTAAATAATCTCTGGTGGATTGGGAGAGAGCGATGGTACTCGTTAATTAAGAACAAGAGAAAGATTTGCAAGAGCAAAGAAACTGGACATACGGTTCTAGTACTGTGCTGCTCTCTTTTTAGTATTTATGTATTATAAATATCTATAATGGTTAAAACACAGTACACTATCGTCTTCCTTGAGGAGTAAATGAAAGGAACCGTAGCATCTGGAGCTTCCCTCTACTGTCTGAATACAGAAACACGATCGAAAACATTCCGCGTAGTACAGACTACTAACAGTGGCATTTTCATTGCATTTCATGTTGGACGAGATTATTTTAAAAGCTCAACTGCGCGACGACAGGCAGAAAGGCACATAGTCTACCCAGCGTGCTCCAGTAGGACATGAGGGAGTACCGGCGCCAAATGAATATTCACATCCTCAGTACATTTGCATTTCATGCTTCTGGTTTACAAACGGCTACGAGTAGTTAATAAGCCTGTTGAACTGACTTTGATGCTAGTGTTATTTTTAGCGTCCGGCGTTACATTTTTTGGAGTTCTAAACGAAAAGCAGAACCGAAAATAGTGGAAAATCGTACAACAAAGCGCCTGTACAACTGAATAAATGCGTATGTTCGACGTTTAAAACCACAATAATTACAAAAATTGTCTTCTACCTGTTGTACGCAAATATTTACCATAACCGATGAAGCAATAATGGAGTCTGAAAATATTATTTCCAGACGACAAAGCCTTCTAAAGTGGCAGAGAACATTTATAAGCAAAATTACGCTAAAGCAGTCACTCTAAAATTGTCGGTGTACTACAAATAGCAGGTGCTTTATGAGTGTCTTCCACAGTTAGATGGATGTGAAAAATATGAATGGTCGTAATGGCGAGAAACGAAACACGCTGCAGAAGATTTCTGACATAACCAAGCCAGGAAACAATTGGAATCTAGTTCCTGCTGTAGTATCCTGCTCAACGACATATGCAGCGATCTCCATCCGTCAACGATATCTCACTACGTGTTGTAATCATTTTCACAGTAAGTAACTTTGCGATCGAATGCTTATAGTTTTATTCATGAACGATGCTGATCATGAGGGACGAAGTAAATATGTATCACACGCGACACCCCTAGCCGCAGTACACTGGTCTTTGAAACTTATGGCCGAAATAGGTAAAGTAACGTAATATATATGAATTAATCTGAGGAAATGAATAAAAGTGCGGTAGCGTCTTGCCAGAAGCCTCCCAGTCGCTCGCATGAAGTTGGATGTCACATGGCGTTAGGTCAGCGTGGCTACAGGACGAAATGGAGCTGACCACGTAGTACGAGGCAGTCGGAGGGAAGGGAGAAGACAGTGTATGTCAATCATCGAGCACTTACGGTGAACTGCGATGATATTCTTGATTACGAACATGGACCGCGGACAACATCTGGATGATCTCTCACAGGGAAAAATCATCGGGATACTGGAAGAAGGACTGTGACGAGTATTGGAATTGCTCACAGGATTGGTTTATTTGCATGGGGAACTTTTCGAACCACAGACACAGCCGCCCGGCGGAGAGGAGGAAGTCGACCACAGTCAACTACAGCAGATGATGACCGCCAAATTGTGTAACAGGCAAGAAGTGACCCAAGTCAAACTGCGGATGACATTGCAACTGCATTTAACAGGACTGCAAGTAATGCAGTTTCACACTCCACAGTGGCATGATGACTGCATGGAGGTGGTTTCTCTGCCCAACGACCAGTACCATGTTTTCTTATGACACCAGCACATAGGCAGCACCATTTGCGATAGTGCCAAGAGCACACGGACTTGACCAGCGAGGAGTGGCGTCGAGTGATTTTCTGGGATAACAATCGATTCAGTATGAGTAGTGATCCTGGACATACCTTCATATAACGATCATTCCTTTACGGGGGGATTGCAGTCATGTAGAACTTCTTGAAACTAATTGCAGCCATATGACTGTTAATTGTTCATTTATTATACACAATAATGACTTCGGCTTTATGATCATTCTCAAGTACATTTTGAAATGTTACTTTACGTCTGACATGTCTGTGACATATCATCGTCGAAAACACACAGTCGTACTTCTGGTGTTACAAACCATTTCTCGTATCACAGGATATAAGTACATATCGAAGTGGGAAACTGCGTGGGGCACAGTACTGAGCTTCCACTGCCAGCCTTTTGTAATGTATAATGAGGTTTAGTGGTGAAATGAGTCACCATAATGAACCATTAACTCACCTCATCAACTTTTTTTGTTTTTTTTTTTTTGGTTGCGATCCGCCACGAATTCATCTCCTGCGCCAACCAACCTTTTCAGCTCTCAGAGTAGCAATTGCCCCCTACCTCCGATGTCCTTCATGAATGTATTTCAGTATGTCGTCCTCTACAGATCTGACATCCTACAGCCCCCTCCAGTACCGTGGAACTCATTCCGTGATGTCTTAACATATGTCCTGTCATCCTGTCCCTGATTCTTGTGCCGGCCGCTGTGACAGAGCGGTTCTAGGCGCTTCAATTTGGAACCGCGCGACCGCTACGGTCGCAGGTTCGAATCCTGCCGCGGGCACAGATGTGTGTGATGTCCTTAGGTTAGTTGGGTTTCAGTAGTTCTAACTTCCGGGTTACTGATGACCTCAGATGTTAAGTCCCGTAGTGTTCAGAACCATTTGAACCATCTGCACCTTCTCCTTGTCAGTGTTTTCCAAATATTCCTTACCTCGCCTATTCTCAGGAGAATCTCTTCATTCCTCACCTTATCAGTCCACCTAATTTTCAACATTCTTCTGTACCACCACATCTCAGTACGTCGAGGTCTCTTGTTTTCCGGTTTTCCCACACTCCACGTATCACTGTCATACAAAACTGTACTACACTATACGGTGCTCCATAAGTACATTTTCAGTACTGCTTCCTGAAATAAATGCCTGTGTTTGATACTAATAGACGTCTCTTGGCCAAGAATACTCTTTTTTCCAATGATAGTACGCTTTTTATTTCCACCTTGCTCCGTCCATCATGGATTATTTTGCTTACTAGGTCGCAGAATTCCTTAACTACTTCTACGTCATGATCACTAATTCTGACGTTAAGTTACTCGTTACTCTCAATTGTAATACTTTTCACCAATTCTGCCTTTTTCCGGTTTACAGTTAATCATATTTTGTAGCCATTAGGGTGTTCATTCCTTTCTGCAGGCCCAGAAACTCTTCCTTATTTTCACTGAGGATAGAAATGTCATCAGAGAATCCTATTATTCCTGTTACCTCACCTTGAATTTTAATCCCACTCTCGAACTTTTCTTACATCTCCGTGATTGGGAGGAAGACTATCTCACCGTCTTACAACGATTTTATTCCGAGCACAGCTTTCTTTGGCTTCAAGATTTGTATATTACACGTCTTTCCCTAGAGTTTACCTCTGTCTCTCTCCGAATTTCAAACATCTTGCACTAATTGCCGTTGCTGAATGGTTTTCCGTATCAACAAATCCTACGAATGTGTCTTGATTTTTCTTTAATCTTGCTTCAATAATGAACCCCATTAGAACTGCTTCCCTGGCGCCTTCACCTTTCCTAAATCCATACTGATCGTCATCTAACAGACTTCAATTTTCTTATCCATTATTCTGTGTATTCCTCAGCATCTTGGATGAACGACCTTTTTCAATGATTGAGCGATATTTCGGGCTCTAATCGACTCTTGCTATCTTCGGAATTATGTGGATGATGTTACTTCCGAAAGTCGTATGACATACCATCAGTATTATACACTCTACACAACAACGTTAATAACCGTTTTGTTTCAACTTCCCACCAGTTACACTACTGGCCATTAAAATTGCTACACCACGAAGATGAAGTGCTACAGACGCGAAATTTAACCGACAGGAAGAAGAAACTGTGATATGCAAATGATTAGCTTTTCAGAGCATTCACACAAGATTGGCGCCGCTGACGCACCTACAACGTGCTGACATGAGGAAAGTTTCCAAACGATTTCTCATACACAAACAGCAGTTGACCGGCGTTGCCTGGTGAAACGTTGTTTTGATGCCTCGTGTAAGGAGGAGAAACGCGTACCATCACGTTTCCAACTTTGATAAAGGTCGGATTGTAGCCTATCGCGATTGCGGCTTATCGTATCGCGACATTTCTGCTCACTTTGATCGAGATCCAATGACTGTTTGCAGAATATAGAATCGGTGGGTTCAGGAGGGTATTACGGAACGCCATGCTGGATCCCAAAGGCCTCGTACCACTAGCAGTCGAGACGACAGGCATCTTATCCGCATTTCTGTAACGGATCGTGCAGCCACGTCTCGATCCCTGAGTCAACAGATGGGGCCGTTTGCAAGACAACAACCATCTGCACGAACAGTTTGACGACGTTTGCAGCAGCATGGACTATCAGCTCGGAGACCATGGCTGCGGTTACCGTTGACGCTGCATCACAGACAGGAGCGCCTACGATGGTGTACTCAGCGACGAACCTGGGTGCACGAATGGCAAAACGTCATTTTTCGGATGAATCCATGTTCTGTTTACAGCATCATCATGGTCGCATCCGTGTTTGGCGACATCGCGGTGAACGCACATTGGAAGTGTGTATTCAACATAGTCATACTGGCGTATCACCCGGCGTGATGGTATGGGGTGCCACTGGTTACACGTCTCGGTCACCTCTTGTTCGCATTGACGGCACTTTGAACAGTGGACATTACATTTAAAATGTGTTACGACCAGTGGCTCTATTCTTCATTCGATTCCTGCGAAACCCTACATTTCAGCAGGATAATACACGACCACATGTTGCAGGTCCTGTACCGGCCTCTCTGGATACAGAAAATGTTCGACTGCTGCCCTGGCCAGCACATTCTCCAGATCTCTCACCAATTCAAAACGTCTGGTCAATGGTGGCTGAGCAACTGGCTTGTGACAATACGCCAGTCACTACTCTTGGTGAACTGTGGTATCGTGTTGAAACTGCATGGGCAGCTGTACCTGTACACGCCACCCAAACTCTGTTTGACTCAGTGCCAAGGCGTATCAAGGCCGATATTACGGCCAGAGGTGTTTGTTCTGTGTACTGATTTCTCAGGATCTATGCACCCAAATTGCGTGAAAATGTAATCAGATATCAGATCTAGTATAATATATTTGTCGAATGAATACCCGTTTATCATCATTTCTTCTTGGTGTAGCACTTTCAATGGCCAGTAGTGTATTTTAGAAATTCCAGTGGAATTTCATCTATCACTTCTACGTTTTTGGTCCTAAGTCTTCCTAAATTCTTTTAAATTGTGATTGTGATACTGGATTATCTCTTCGCTCTCATCAGTTTAGTTTAGTTTAGTTATGTCATGTTCCGTAGAACATTATTTCACGACTACTTTATCGATATGATGTGGAACAAGTCAGATTACAATATATATATATATATATATATATATATATATATATGAATAGTGCTAATATTACTAACATTTTTATTTCTACACATGCAACTACATTTAGAGGTACTTTTTTTCCAGTTCTGAAACAGAAACTCGTCCATGGAATAGAAGTCTTCCCCCGCTTCAAAAAGACTGTACTCTTTCCACCTATCCCCTCTATCCCCTCAATTTAACAGTTGATTTCGTAGTGCACTCATAATGTTACCGCCCTTGCCAGAGATTGTTTTGACTTTTCTTAATGCAGAGTCAGTCTTTCGGACAGGCATTTCTTTCTCGGTTTCATCACATTTTTCATGCATCCATTACACTTTAGCTTCACTGCACTTTCTGTTTACTTCACTCCTAACTGACTTTTATTTCTGTGTTCCTGACCTACAAAAAAATGGTTCAAATGGCTCTGAGCACTATGGGACTCAACTGCTGAGGTCATAAGTCCCCTAGAACTTAGAACTACTTAAACCTAACTAACCTAAGGACAACACACACATCCATGCCCGAGGCAGGATTCGAACCTGCGACCGTAGCGCTCGCGCGGTTCCAGACTGTAGCGCCAGAACCGCTCGGCCACCAGCGGCCGGCTCCTGACCTTCCCTCAATATTTTTATACTTCCTTCTTTCGTCGATAAACTGAAGTTAATGATCTGAGGCTGCAGTTATCTTCCTTGTGCCTACGTTTTCATTTTCAACATCTGAGATTTTTAGTGATGTCGATTTGTCTTCAGTCGAACTGTTTACCGATGTATTCATAATCGCAGTATCTATAGCCGCAGGATCTTTAAACGTATCTCTTCTTTAGTTAGTACCCAGCTGCTTTGGGCGTTGGTTCATCCTGGATAGTCGTTTGAACTTCAGCCCACTCTTCATCATTACTAAATTGCGATCTGTGAGTCTATATCTGTTCCAGGGTACGCTTTACAATTCAATATCTGGTTTCGGAATCTCTGTCTAACCATGATGTAATGTAACTGGAATCTTCCCGTACCTCCTGACCTTTTCCAAGTTTACCTTTCTTCTTGCGATTTCTGAACACATTATTTTTATCACCGCACTAAATTAGTCTTTCTCCTCTCTCATTCCTACTACCAAGCCCTTATTCTCCCGTAACCCCTTCTTCTACTCCCTCGGCTATAGCTACATTCCAGTCATCCTTCACTATTAGAATTTTATCTCCCTTTACGTGTTGAATTACCAGTTCAGTATCCTTATATACCTTCTCTATCTCTTTAATGCAGTGGTTTCAATTGCTTTCTGCATCGTCATGCCGTAAATCATTGTCGATTCTTCTGCCTTATTCCACCCCAAGGGGAGGATAGTGCCCTGAATTCCTGTCCGCACCTTCGCCCCCTTTGACGAGTGCGTTCTGAGAACACAGGTGACTTCTTATGCAGTAAGTCGTCGCCCCTCATATCTGATGCTTTTTGTTCAAAATTTAAGCAATGGCAAAATTCTAACCATAGACCAGGATGTTTTGGTTACTAGACAAGATCACTACACCTAGACCACCAGCCTAAGCATATTCTTTAAATAAAAATATAATTTCTCTTCATATTATTGCCAATTCTTTCATTTTTCATTTGTAGTACAGTCTAACAGTTCTGTCTATGTTTGGTAAAAATTTCGTAGAGATACGCATGTTACTTGACGATACATTGTTTAGTGGATACATTTTGCAGACCAGTGTATTAACGCTTGAATGTATTATCACTTCTGCTCTTCCAGTGCGTTTATGGCGTGTTTTACGTGGATTTTAATGTCACATGAGCGAGTGGCCTTTATGCAGAGGCAGAGCAATGACGTCAAAATGCTCGAACTAAATGGCGAAAGCAAGTGTTGGAAGAACCTAAAGTATTTATCCAGTTTCCATCTCTAAAATGTCTCTATCATTTCTCCAAAACAAGCAAGCCTCATCAGCAACACGCACATGCACGCGAGCGCACCAGCTCTCTCTCTCTCTCTCTCTCTCTCATACACACACACACACACACACACACACACACACACACACAATCTATATGCCGAGTATCACAATGTTGTCGTTAAGTATAAGATCTCCTTATAATTTTTGAAAAACACGTTAGGATATTGAAAATCTTACAGTGTTCCCACGACTAAACTATCTGTATCATTCATCAAACTACACAAGACACTGTTGACATAACTTACAGTTAAGCTACGCATGGCAATAGCATCTTTCACATTTGTACCACACTTCAAGCAAGGCTAGAGGAAGCCACTTAAATTATATATTCTCCATTTAAATTGTTTGGTTTATTGCTCTATACCTGAACAGACCATGCGCTAGCTAAAATTATATGCTAAGTGGGCCCGGCAGTGATAGCTGACAGTTCCAAACAAACAGACAATACTTTGATCTTAGCATCATAATTTACGTAATCTCCAAGATGCTATTCCAGGAGGGTGTAAATTGAACGTGTGCAACGGAAAATACTGAACGCGAAAATCAAGATTTGGCCCTGTCTGACCAGTCCCTGAAACAGACCTTAGCTTCTCTTAATTGTGATATTATTTCCTCCTCCTTGCTCTTTAGCATATAAATTACAACCTAAACATAAATGAATGTTTAATGGAACTAGTAATTACTAAATGATAAATGTTGTTCCTGCTTATACAATTATCGCAGATTTAAAAACCTTTTTTTTCCTAACTAATGTTACTGATCAATTGCCCAAATCTGCCACTTTGTATGTCTACGCGATCTAATATATATAATGCAAAATGAGTGACATCGTCTACGTACCAAACACTAGAAGACACTACTTTCAAATATGATCTACAGTGGCGTGCAACCTCAGTGGAAATAAAACCTAGGTGATCACAGCTGTTTAGCCTTATAGTCCTAATAAGCCGAAGCAATTACCAATATCACCGTATCTGCAGCGTCCGGTGCACCAGAGTGATGGTTCTTGCGCACGTCTACGACGATGGAACAACTCCAGCTTCAAAATAAACACTAGGACGGCAGAAGGCGGCGCTCTGACTAGTATACTAGAAACGCGAACTCCCAGCGACAAGGACGGCATTCAGATAACGCCTCTACGTGAGTGTAGACAGAAGAAGTGCTCTCAATCACTGAACGCTGCGTACTCAACGACGGCTCCCTACCCCTAGGCGAAGTGCGGAATCGTATTAAATTCTCAATAGTACAGTGCCTAACCGTTCTAACTATAAAATGTCCTGAGAGCAAAGACAGCAAGTTCGTCTGTACCAACAAAAGCTGATACTGAGAGACCATCAAACACGGGAGCTCTAAACGGAAGACCTTTTCTCTCCACCTCTGGCTTCCCAGCAAAGCTCGACTTTCCTCCCTCGTAACTGCAGAAGGAGAATCATATTCTAGAAACCACGGAATATTCTCCCTCTCTACAGATTCTCCTGAACGCCAACCAACTATATTTTAGTCCTTTGTCATCCAGCGTGGAAAGTTTGCGAGGAAATACCTATCCCCTTTAATTAGGAATTCATACAATGGTATGCTTCTCAGAGTAAGAATACTCAGAAATAACCCAGCCTGAGTGATTTCTGAGGTAACGCTTCGTTGTTCCTCTCTGCTGCGCCCAAGATTTTCAGAATTTCTTGTTATTCTTCCGGCCTAGCTACAAAACCGGCCAGCAGCCACTCTATTGTGCTTCAGCGCTCAGGTGTCCGACCATCAGGCTAGGGCTACTTCCTGTGTTAAGCAGGACCAACACACCTGAGTGGGCTCTTCCACCCAGAACCTGAGTTATGCCTGCCGTTTCATTTCCACTGGCGTTACAACCTCTACTCGTAAAGGCAATCGTTCATTATGCCGTTTAGATAAGAAAGACACTCCATCACCTTTCCTGCAATGGGCGTTAACAACTATTTACAAGGTGTACGTGACAATATCAGTCTTCTTTAAGTATTCGTATACACGATGTACAACCTATTAAATGATACCTAATTCCAGTTGTAAATCACGGGAAAGGATTTAGATGAGTGCTTGTAAGGTAAGACATTATAGCCACCTTACAAATCCGAACATTGTCTTTATAGTTTATTAAATACACACGGGTTTCTTTTTGGTACAAGCAACGTAGCTTACAATTTTAAAGTGCATTTGTTAGCGACAGTGCTTCGTTCTTTGTGCCACATTTTACAGAAACCTAAAATCGTCTCTACCATTTAACAAAATTTTGTGTCACAAAATTGTAACAAAAATTCGCCATTTTATATTCAGTTACAGACCGGCATGACACGAAGTTGTAAGAAATTGCATCATACATAGCCATGGGAAAAATTTAAAGCCAGACTTTCAAATTATTTACGCACAGTATAAGGAAAACTATAGACCTTTGTATTTCCAGTGGAGGTAACCTATGGCTATGCTTTCAACCAGCCACCTTCAAACTACCCACCTTCAACAACTTTTGAAATTCAGCTAAATATTATAGCGACCCCCATGCTAAGATATTAATTTGGCGACATAAATACCTATATTTTTCCACATACTGTGATTAAAATAATTTCTTTCTTTTTCAGGTAAATTGCACAAATTTTCCGTAACAATCCTGATGCATAAAAAGGTCTGAAAAATTCCAGTTCAAAGACAGATGTGTCCTCACTGTGTACTGGATAAAGAATGTGAAAATTAGTTGACTAAATTCATCTTGCACGCTCAAAAAATGGAATCCCTATTGGTGCAAGACAATAGAAGTTCTCCACAACCTAGATGCAGAAATAAAGCTGGATTCACTATTCAAAGATGAGAAATTAAGCAAGAAATGGTAGGAATTGTTATCGAAAAGACTGCCAAGCGCCACGCAATTGCATAGGCAATGACTCAGTCATAATGCAGTGATACTGGTAAAAGACCAAGGAGGGAAATTGTACCATTTGTTGCAGTATCAGCAGCGTACAAAGAGTGTAATTGGTTTCTCTACATCAGCAACACGTAAATAAATATATTTCGACGATCAAAGATAGTATAAAGGCTGTATCTGCCAGTTCATAACTTTAGTTGCATTATTGTAATACAGAACATGATGCATAATCCTCTAAAATGATGCTTAGTCAGCTGAGGAATATTTTGTTTTTGTCTCTAGTCATGTAGCCTCATTTAGGCCTGAGGGAACTGTCAGCATTTACTAAAATGCTTGCTTACGATGTTGTTCTCACCATCTCCCCCTCCCCCCCAACCCCCCCTCTCCAGAAAATCTGTGTTCCTGTTTATCTTTATAGAACGTTGATACAGAAAATGTGGACTTGGGTGTAGCATTGTAACTCTTAATTTGAAAATTCACAGTAATGTTTTAGGTGTCAAGTGTTTCCTAAACTGTAAGTTACCTAATAATTTTACTTTTCGAGCAGCTACTGCGGGAGTTCCATTGTGGTTTTCGCAAGTGTGGTACGATGATTGAAGTTTATTCTTTGCTAAATGCAACTTTTTAAAGTATATTTTCGTAAACAATGCAATTATTATAATCTTGGAGGTACTGTAAGTTAAAACAGTATTGTCAAAATTTTTCAAACTTTTTATAAGTAATAAGAACATTTTTCATGTGGAATTAACATTGTGACAGTTGACGTTAACACTGTGTGTGTGTGTGGGGGGGGGGGGGGGTGTAGGCGCGCGCGAGCGTCTGCGACTGCTTGTCTCTGTGTTTTACTGATGCATGCAGGAATACTTTGTTAAATAATACAGATATTTTAGATGTGCAACTGCCTTAATTTACATCAGTGTTGCCAACATCTTTATATATGCTCGATAAATAATTCATGTCTTTGTAAGGTATGAACGTAGAGTCAATTTACGCAGTTCAAGTTCTTTGAATACGTGGGTGAATATAGGACCTATATACACAATATCAAGTAGTTCTGACACTGATGAACCAGACACCAATTTATGCAACTCAGGGCATCTGAATAATTTTGGGCACAGCCAAGGTGGCAACACTGGGCTACATATTGATTAGTGGTTTAGTTTTAATGGCAGGTAGCACAAGTGGGCCGGATCCACCATATTCTGGTATAATCTTATAGATGTCGGAAAGTGCCACTGGGCTATTTCCTCCACCTTGCACTGTGACATCAGAGGAGATGTTTGTTTTAATTTCTTGGTAGCACCTGGACCTAGTTAAGCCATCCAGCGTTTCATTACTTTCCCACCATCGTCACCATGGATTCCACCACCTTGAAATGTGATGTCATTGCCCTGCCCCTGTATGTAGGCAACATGCGTGTGTGATAGTAACCCATTAGTGTCATGTCTGAAAGTGTACTGTAAGGCCTATAGCAAATCTACTAATGTTAGTCGTCCTTTTATTATCTTATGAAACCACATCAGTAAGATTTTACATAAATACAACATCAGATGGTTTACAGACAAAGAACTATGTGAAGCCCTCAGATCCATAGAAGGAATCGAACTTCTTTGTAAGCATGCAGAGAACATAAATTTTATTGTACATGTAGTAATGTCCACACTGGAAGTACACAGATAAAGGTAAATAAACGTCTGAAGTAACACAGCATCGAGGCACTAAGGAAATTCGGGATACGATATTCCAACTACTGTCACGAAGGAACGCAGCTGACGACGTAACAAGCATGAAGAATGCGCCGCACGTCACGTCAACGTGTGGCAAGGTTCCCGCTAACCACCCGTCGATGGAGCATTGTGTTATCGAACGGTCCATTCCTTTTGCCGCCAGACTGCCACACTGTAATAGTCAACGCCAGCCACTGGGGCGTTATTTATACGCAGAGTACGAGCCACTAGGCTGAAGATCGAGCTGGCGACCATAACCAGCGACCGCCAAGCAGCTGGACCGCTACAGCATACCCTGGACAGGTGTTTGTCGTCATCAGCCCACTACTTGTACGCCGAGGTATTGAGTGTGGGTAGCCACGTAGTCGCATCTCTACGTCGCCCTTGGCCGCCAGCTGCTGACTCAGTTCCTCAACCCTGAGCACCGCCGAACCACCATACTGTCATTCGGAAGTATCCTTCCAGGCACCTACCGGTTTAAGTATTTGTGTGACCTGATCCGTAGTTTCTTATTTGCCACATTATTGTATTTGTTTTAATTGACTTAAACATATTATACATGTATCCTGTCTACAGGTCATGTTCACCATGTAGAGAAAAATTTTTTTTGGATAGAATATGTATTAAAAACTGTAGTGAAAACTAGAGAAAGAGCTGTAGTGTAGTAGTAAGACTGAGGAAATTTAGTATGTCACACATCTAACTTTAATTCAGGATTCGACTCATAATTATAGCCAGATGTTAAAAGTAAAATGATTTCGCTACAAATTCATGAAACATTACTTAGAAATTAGTAGAAATCAAATCAATATTTACGTGTAAACACAACTATAAATTGAGACTGGCCGTGGCATATAGATGTAAACCTACAAAAACTTGTCACTGATCCAGTTAAAGTGTCACCATTTATCTCAGTTCGCAATTTACCTTCTCCCCAGTCGTATTTTCATTTCTTTTTTCTTTTTTTATACCATGACTGATTTTTCAGCTTCAGCACATGTAGAAGGCCGAGAATGATGTTCATGAGTAACATTTACTTTCTTGGAAGTATCTCTAAAATTTCTGCCGTAACATGAAATTGGAAGACAACCACTTTCATATTTTACATCCTGAACTAGTACATTGAAATAAGTACTTAACTTTACAAGTTATTTTTATGAAATTAGAAAAGCCATGCTTTTTTCCACATAAATTGGTTCCGCACTAACACATTAGAATATCCACCAAATTTCTCTGCGGTACGATAATTGCAACCCACACTGGACTTCAGTGACTACCTGTATTTTAATTATAGCCTCCCGGTACGTTTCACTTTTTCCATTCATTTTGGATTACCTGCCAGAATAGGTTGTCATAACTGACAGGAAACGTCAGGGCAATATTAAAAAATAATGTAATTATGGTAAATATTACGCTATATGGATATGACCGTAAGGTTGTTCTCGGGTACAATTACAATTTCGTGTGTGGAAATTGCTTAACCAAAGGACTTAGATAAAGGGTTTCGTCGAAAATTAGATACAAGTAAACGATTTATAAATACAATAATCTGCCAATAATACCTCTACTGCTTTAAGGCATTGGGGGAATCTGGTTTTTAAGTATACAGGGTACTTTTCCGGCTCAATATTATGTACATATCAACACCTAAGTCTTTCAGGCAATGTTTATTATGTATATGTTTTACAGAGATTTTGTTGATATCAAGTAATGCAGCACACTTTCTAAAAAATTAGTACTTTGAATATTTTTGACCCTGCTTAAGGTTATTAAAAAATTACTAAGAAATTGATGCAATTCCTTTTTCCAAATGGCTTCCTCAAATTGAGGTACCATTTAATCCAATGTTATACATTTGAAGGAGACCAAATTTTTACCAGGTATGCATGACATGATGGCTGAGGTACTACACCTATTTAATTCCATCTTATTATGTATATTACAAGGATTTAAAGATATCACATCTTACATTTTAATTTTTATAATTTTTCCTATTAAAAATGTTATTTTTTCTATAATTTAGTTGACTCTGCAATAAAGCTTAGGTCTACTACATACGTATTGACTATGGCAAGTTAAAGAAAGTAATTGAAGCAGTTCTATATAAACATTAGTAAATATCTGTACCTGAATTCAGAAAAATTCTACTTTCGGGAAATTGCGAATGAGTCCAATTAAACTTCGCGTCAGAACATTCCTGAAGCATAGTTTCATCCTGCAGCATTTGTTCATCTTCAAGCTTCCTCTTGGCATTCCTTTTAGCACTTCTTGCTTCTTTGGTGGGTTGAAGAGCTTCATGCACCCATTGTTTGTCACACGCAAGCAATTGATCTTCCATATTAGAGCCACATTTTATGCCCAAATTTCTCAGGACTTCCAACCTTCCTATCATTCCATCATTGAAGCTTATCACTGCATCTAGTACACCAAATTTTAATGTATTTAGTCATACAAAAATATTCTTGGGTAATCTTTCCCTTACGCAATGGTTGAAACTTTCATTTATATTTTGAGTGCCCCCCATGAAGACATTTACGCAGCAAAACAGGGCCACTCAGGTCTCTAAAAATTGGTTTCATTTCATTCATAACAGACTCAGGAAGAGAATGCTTATAATGGTATATTTGACCACTTTCTTTTGCTTTTCGGTAACCATACCAAGAATCTGCTCCTTTCGGGCAAAGTCCGTGAACAGGGTGGTCATCTGTGGACAATTTATGAAAGTAGGTGGTCCATACAGCTATCCTCATTGCTGTAACATCATTCAGAGGCGCAGTTCGTCTAATGGCCAGTCAATATTAATTCTGAAGAAGGTCTATTTCAGTTTCCGTCAATATGCCTCGGCCAGACAGAGATTTTTCATTTCTCTTCGTAGCTTCCTCACTCTAGCACCCATCCCCTTTTGCACATGTCCACAACATTCCAGGTTTGTTACCAAGGTATCGCCATAAACATTTAACTCATTAATTTTATTGAAAGCTTTAGAGTCGCTATCACCTATGTACTTCGTATATCTAACGTTTAGACGGGCACCGACCTCTGAAATACTTTTACAGCTCCATCACACTCCATACTTCCACTGTAACCATCACAGTTCTTAGAACACTGATGTTCAATATGTCCTTCAGTGTTACCATGGCAGGTGTGCCAGTACTTATATAAGCACTCAACATCAACAACTTTTCCATTCTCTAAAGAAGTAGCACTTGCAACCCCATTCAAGGAATTATGTCCTAGACGTATCCATGTCCCATCGAGTGCAACAGCAAGGTCCTTGGTTCCACTAATATTTACAGTTTCTTCTACAGTATGGTTCATAGATGCTTTAGACACAACCGTCAAGGCACCTAAATATGCATATGGTGGAACAGCGACAGTGTGGTGTACTACTGATTGCTTCCTCAAGGTATAACCGTCACTGTTGACATTTATTGTGAACAACTGAGACATCCTTTAGTACAAGAACAACGACCAGTAAGACTGCGTGAACTGCGCACCCACGATAAGGCTCGTAAGCATTCTGCTACACTTACAACACTATACAGGAGTTTGGTTGAGATGTCATTCCGCATCTGCTTTATTCGCCTGAGAGAGCGCCCTCAGATTTTCACCTTTTCAACTGTCTGTCGAATAACCTTCAAGGAACTTTGGATGAAAATACACTGTGAACATGACTCGACGAGTTCTTCGCCTCAAAACTGATATCTACAGTAGCGGAATTGGAAAGTTGCCTCAGCATTGGCAGGTTGATGAAAATATTGAAGTAGAATATATTTGGCTCATGCTTTGCGTTGGATTAAACCTTGGTTGCTATTCTGTGTTTAGTCTCCCTCGGTTATGGCGATTATGCTGTTATCCTGTCTTTCCGGAGGTACCAGCAACGATGTGTGTCGATATTCGCACCTTGGACTATCTTTGGACTGGCGCTTATAGTTTCCGGATGGGTTGTGTGCGGGCAGTTGGTCGGTTGGCGTGGAGTAGCGAGGAAATCTCCACGGCGCTTAGTTTGACCGGGCCCACTGCCGGCCTCTATGCGGTGTCAGAGTGTGTGGTGCAGTCCCAATTGCTACGAGGTTCGTGGCTCACCGATCCTGGACACGAAAGTAGAGTTTTTACTTAATCTACCAGCAAGTCACGACTGTCCACATTGCGTCATTTGGAGTTCGTTGTCAGCCGTTGGGATATTCCCGGGAGCAACAACGTGGTTTTCAAGTTGGCAAATTTTAGCCACCCTCCAGTGGAGTTTAACTGTACTTGGTTATTTGAACTGAAGTGCACCAGCGTAATCTTCAGCCTTGTGGCCGTTAACGTTCTAGTTAGTTGCCCTGGCTGTTGACGTAAATTCAGGCAGTGTAGTTCCTCATCGTGTTGTTGCTGTCCAGCACGGTGTGGAGTTTGATAGCTCAATATATAATTGGTATTGGGCGCCAATACCTTCTACGTTGTTCCATTGAATTCCCTATTGTGTGCTGGTCGGGTGAAGCGGAGGTTATCTTCTCAGTGGGTCTGTTGACTGTCTGTCGGTTGGGTTGTCATCGGATCGACAGCGGTTGGGCCGATTGCCTGTCTCACCTAAGCGAGCGTTGGTGTTTGAATCCCAGGCCGACCCTCGAACTTTTCAGTGCCCTTGGGTGTACTACCTTGTCTAGTTTGTTCTTGTTGTTTGTACTTGTATGGCTTCTCGCCGATTTTTAGATTAAGGTTGTTTTGCCCTTAAGGCATAAGATGGTTTGGGTCTTCAGCCTAATTTAAGAACTGTTTTACGTAAAGCCTTTGGCATTTTTTAAAAATTAATGTTATTGAGTCTTACGTGTTGCACCTTCAACCGATTTTGAACTTAAGTTGTTTTCTCTTAAGGTGCCAGACTCTTTGGGCCTTAAGCCTAATTAAGGAACTGTTTTAAGATAAGGCTTTGCCTTTTAAATTTCTGATTTTGGTTGTGCTTTAAGTTATTGGGTTTCAACAGTTTTTAAATTAAAGTGGTCTTGCCCTTACGGCAAGAGATTGTACGGCGCAATCAGCCACTAATTAATTTTCAAAACTAAAGCTGTGTTTTTTTTTTCTAAAATTTCTTGGCTCTTGTAATGTTTGATCAAATAGATGGTTTTATGTTCGAGTGTAACTGACAGTCGCTTGTTTTGGCCCCTTTCCACAACTTAAACTATCTGTCCTGTCCTGCGGGTTTAGCAGGGCGTCTCAATATTATTGACTGAAGTCTCTGCTATGCTTATCTGTTGTGCTTATTAAACTTATTAGAAAACGCTACTAACATTATTTAAAATTTCCGGGCTCAATTGCCGTGGTCCATATGTAAAACTGCTTCTCCTTCCTGACGTTTCGTTGCCTACTGTGGGCAACATCTTCTGAGGTGAGTCAGCGACTGGCTGCTAGGCACTGGAGGTCCAACTTATATAGAGCGCTTAGATGGCGCCACACTCATCACGTGCTTTCGACTTTAAAACTATCTCTGTCTAGTGCCATCTTTCTCGATTAGAGGTAATCGATAGTCCACCGCTATATCTTGTCAAGTTTCATACTTCTTGTTTTTTATTAAAATTATTTTCGTACTTGCAGATCTCTATAGTTTCTCTATACATGCGGGTATAATAAAGTGAGGTCCTAGCTATCACGTTTGTCTCAGTAAATTTTATTTCATGATCACCGTCTTTGAAAACGTGTTCCGCTACAGCTGGTTTGTCAATTTGTCCCAAACTACAGTTCCTTTTGTGTTCCGTTAGGCGGGTATTAACACTCCTTTTAGTTGTTCCAATATAAACCATGCCACAACTACACGGAATTTTATACACACCTGGGGTAGGTAAAGGGTGTCGTGTGTCTTTCACCGATCTTAAACTTACACTAATTTTCTTGGTGGGTCGAAAGATTGTCTCCACCTGAAACTTTGCCAAAACTTTCCCAATACGGCCCGTGATGTGATGAATAAATGGAAGAAAAAGTTTTCCAACCGACGGTTGTTGTTGTCGTGTATTTTCGGACACTTTTCTTCTAGGGTGGAGTGCTCGATCTATTTCGTTGTCAGTGTACCCATTCCCCTTGAAGGCCGTTCGCAAGGTATATAGGAACGACACACACCCCGATCGTTACCTACATAAGGATTCGAATCATCATCCTAGGCAGAAGAGAGGAGTCATAAAAACTTTATTGGACAGGGGAAATAACATCTGTGAGCCAATTTATTTGCGAGATGAATTAAGGAATTTGCGAACGGCATTCAAGAGAAATCGGTACACTGAGAGATGGCACTAGCCAGAGATAGTTTTAAAGTCGAAAGCACGTGATGAGTGTGGCGTCATCTAAGCGCTCAATATAAGCTGGACCTCCAGCGCCTAGCAGCCAGTCGCCGACTCACCTCAGAAGATGTTGCTCGCAGTAGGCAATGGAACGTCAGGAAGGAGAAGCAGTTTTTCATATGGACCACGGCAATTGAGCCCGGAAGTTTTAATTAATGAAGACGCCCGGCCCAGAAAGCTTACATGTTATGATTAAACGCTACTAAGTTATGCAACAACCGGATAGCATATTCAGTGGTGGATCTGAACTGTCCTCCCGAATGAGAACTGAAATGCCTTTATCACTGTGCAGAGTTGATTTCAGACAGGGAAGCAACGAGAGCCGGAGGTGTCCCGTAATAGACAGAGGGCAGGCGCGATGCCACGGAGCGTGGACGCTCTTGCGCCCCTCCCCAAGAAGCCTGCGCGGCGACATCCTCGCAGCAGACAACAACAGTCGGAGCGCAGACGCGCGACTTCAAAGAAGGCTGATTTAATCTGAGTTCTCATTCTGCGCGCGCCGCACAGCCTTTGCCCCTCGGAGGCAGGTCGCCGGCGAACACTGGGCGCCTTTGAATCTGCGAGCAGTGCAGCCTGGCGTCGGCGTCGGCGTCGGCGCCTGCCCGCCACACCCCACTGCGCCACCAATGCTGCTGCTGATTGTTAACTTGATGCTCGCGGAGCTGCCCATAGGCGCCCGGCGCGCGCGCGCGCCAACACACACATTTTTGTCGTCTCTCCCGCCCCCTTCTTTGTTGGCACAAACAATTAGCATATTTCTGGTTCAGGGGCGAGAACTCTACGAAGGCTATTTTTCCTTTGCTGCAGAAATCTTTTTCCTCGGTTCGCTGATCTCATCGTCTCTCAATTTCCTCTCCCTTATTTCACATTTCTGCGGTGAAATTCACACATGGCTGCGCAATGACGACGGAGGAGTGAAACATGGTTTCAAGAAACTAAGAGCAACTCGATAGGTACATTTTAATGTTTGCCTTCCGTGACTAAGGAGGGATTTTAGTGTGCGCACTCGTGTTTCAGTCCAAGCGTCAATCAGTGTCGCATTAGTTCAAAAAAAGTTCAAATGTGTGTGAAATCTTATCGGACTTAACTGCTAAGGTCATCAGTCCCTAAGCTTACACACGACTTAACCTAAATTATCCTAAGGACAAACACACACACCCATGCCAGAGGGAGGGCTCGAACCTCCGCCGGGACCAGCCGCACAGTCCATGACTGCAGCGCCTTAGACTGCTCGGGTAGCAATAGTTGCCGAATTACAAATACCGAAATTTCCAGAGACGCTGTTACAAATTAGCGACACATCTAAAATAAAGTAGCAGTCACGTTCATTGTCTATGAAAATAATTTGAAATATGGCTATCGTCAATTAGTAGAAAGCTCTCATCCATAACTGAAATGTTAAAAAGAGAGGTAGAAAGAACTATCTGCTTAGAGCTAGTAAACAGATTTCAGAGCACCTGAGCGATCAACAGGAAAATTTTATCTCCAGCCCTAACAACGTTGGCCGAGCGGTTCTAGGCGCTACAGTCAGGAACCGCGCGACCGCTACGGTCGCAGGTTCGAATCCATGGGTGTGTGTGATGTCCTTAGTTTAGTTAGGTTTAACTAGTTCCAAGTTCTAGGGGACCGATGACTTCAGATGTTAAGTCCCATAGTGCTCAGAGCCCAGCCTAACAACGTTGAGTATCAATGGAGGAAGTTCCAGACACTTTGTGCCCACAAAGGAAGTGATGTGGAGGACGGCACAAAAGAGGCCGAATTACTAAACGTCTTTTTCCAAAACTGTTTCAAGGAGGAAGATCGCACTGTAGTGCGTCTTTTAAATCGTCGCACGAACGAGGAAATGGCTTATATCGATTTACATGACCACTGGGTGAAGCAGCTGAAATCGCTCATCAGGCGCCTGACGGCATACTGGTAAGACTCTGCACAGATCCAAAGAAGAGCAGCGCGTTTCGTTGTGGATTCATTTAGTATGTACGAAAGCGTCACATAGTCGATCAAGTAATTTCAGTGGCAGACTCTACAAGAGTGGCATTCTGCATCCAAATGAGGTTTATTTTTCGACCTCCCAGAGAGTGCGTTGCTAGAAGAGTCAACAAATAAGTTGTTTCCTTCTACGTAATCTCGCTAAAAGAACATAAGTAAAAGAAAATAGAGAGGTTCGAGCCCATATGGTGGATTACCGGCAATCGTTCTTCCCGCGAACTAATCGCAGTTGGAACAAGAAGGGAGGATTGACAGTGGTGCACAGACCGTTATATGACTTGCTGCAGAGTGTAGATATAGGTGCCATATCGAACAACATACCTAATAAAATTATTCCAATAATAATTAGTGACGATATGACTTAGCGAATTATTAGAGCTTTACGTATTTCACGAAAACGAAACACGCTGCGAATGAGGAAATTGTTCTTACCAGATATTATACTAAGATCTTCCAAAGATCAAACAAATTCTCATCCACAGAGCTGAACGTGTTTGGTTGACTACTCAGGTAGTTCCTAATTACTTTCTTGTCGCCTTTGTCAGGCTTGGATATCGTCCTACCCTTTACAAATAATTCATTCAATACGCTGTGGCCCGACCGGCTAGCTGCGCAATCTAACGCGCTGCTTTCCGAATGGGAAGGCGTGTCGGTACCTGTTACGAATCCGCCCGGTGGATTAGTGTCGAGCCGGCAGCGGTGGTCTAGCAGTTCTAGGCGCTCAGTCCGGAACCGCGCGACTGCTACGGTCGCAGGTTCGAATCCTGCCTCGGGCATGGTTGTGTGTGATGTCCTTAGGTTAGTTAGGTTTAAGTAGTTCTAAGTTCTAGGGGACTGATGACCACAGATGTTAAGTCCCATAGTGCTCAGAGCCATTTGAACCGTTTGATTAGTGTCGAGGTCCGGTGGTCCGGTGTGCCGGTCAGCCTGTGGTTGATTTTTAAGGTGGTTTTCCATGTTCCTCGGCGAATGCGGACTGGTTGCACTTATTCCGCCTCAGTTACACTATGTTGGCGATTGCTGCGCAAACATTGACTCCACTAACGCGCGTACAATATAATTGTTCTACTACGCAAATATTTGGGGTTACACTCGTCTGGTATGAGACGTTCCCAGAGGGTGGGGGGGGGGGGCACTAGGGGCCGAGTCTCCCAATAGCCCTGCGGTCGTTGTGGGGAGGCGCTGGGGGGATGGACTGCTGTGGCCTGTTGTGGGGTCTTGAACCACTGAGGGCTTCGGCGGGACTAAGTCTATCCGTCGTTTATTGGTCCTCGGTTCACTACACAATACACAATATGCTGTGGAACAGTTTTGGTTGGTTTGAAACGTCCCCTTAGAAAAATTGTACAGGACTGTGCTTAACCTGACACACAATATTTTTGGTTCAAATGGCGCTGAGCACTATGGGACTCAACTGCTGAGGTCATTAGTCCCCTAGAAC
Source organism: Schistocerca nitens (assembly GCF_023898315.1). Lineage (NCBI taxonomy): Eukaryota > Metazoa > Arthropoda > Insecta > Orthoptera > Acrididae > Schistocerca > Schistocerca nitens. Next base: position 420,636,024 of record NC_064615.1, read on the forward strand.
TTAGAACTAGTTAAACCTAACTAACCTAAGGACATCAGAAACATCCATGCCCGAGGCAGGATTCGAACCTGCGACCGTAGCGGTCTTGTGGTTCCAGACTGCAGCGCCTTTAACCGCACAGCCACTTCGGCCGGCCACAATATTTTTAGCGCAACGCAATCTGACTTTCAAAAATCCCTACAATAGAATGGCCCTGACTAACATTAACCTATACCTTTCACAAATCACTTACCTCACCAAAAATCTTCGTTACTCGAACTACTGCAAAACAGCGAGCGCCACTACTGCCAGCTAAATAAAAGATTCAAACTACGGAAGGCACTAGCTACTGATAGGCATAGTTAGGAAATGAAAGATTTTAGTAGAGAACAAACAATGTATTTACCTTAATAGTGTTGAAAAATCATAATATACATAACAGATCATGACATCCAGTCTTACAAATTTCCAAACTCCGCCATCTCTCTCCCCACATCCACCACTGCTGGCGGCTCACCTCCAACTGCGCAACGCTATGCGCTGTTCACATCCAGCTGCCGCTGCCCAACACTACAATGGCAGACAACAATGCAAACTAGCCACAGACTGCACACAGCACAGCCAGTGATTTTCATACAGAGCGCTACGTAACGTTGCCAATAAGAAAACATAAACAGCCTGCTTACATAGCCCCCATGCTCCCCACAAAAAATTTTACAAATTGTTTTGGGCAGTGGCCAATAATGATTTGATAAAATTTTCCATTATTACAATAACAAAGAAATCAAATGCACGCACTTATTGATACAATGTTGGTCAAAAGCTAAAATTTTCTCACAGTCCATAAAGACAGTCCTAATCGTTCATCACAGTAAAATAGCAGTGTTTTTCTCAAAGTCTGAGCGGTAAAAGAAAATGCACACACAAGTAGTGGATTTCCATGCTGTCTTGAAGAAGTAGTGTTGTCCTTCCAACGGAAAAACAGTGCTGACTCTTGACATGCAGACAGGTAATGGGCCACAACAGAGCAAACCGACAGCAGAGTCAGTCGAAGTTTTGAAGAATATTGGTAGGTAGGTCATTACAGAGTAGAACCACTGTAGTCCTGGTAGAGAGTATGGTATTGGTGGGCCACCAGAGGTGCAGACCCACTGTAGTCCTTGTAGAAATAATGGTATTGGTGAGTCATCAAAGGTGTAGACCCACTGTAGTCCTTGTAGAAATAATGGTATTGGTGGGTCATCAAAGATGCAGACCCACTGTAGTCCTTGTAGAGATGGCCAGCAGCCATCTGTTGTGACTGTGCAGGTGCACAATCACCATTGAAGAGTCATGCAGATAATATAGCAAGTCCATAACCACCACTTGTGCACTCACAAAGTTTTTGGAATTGTCCTTAGAACCAGCAATGCTGTTATCCAGTCCCTTGCTGAATTATTAACACACGGGCAAACACTATCAGTCCCTACTTCTCACATATTGTCCATATACTATGACCAACAGAAACGTGTGCAGTGAAATGTAACTTAATTTGAAGAACTGGTGTCTATACAATTATAAATTTACAACATGAAAATACAATTACAAAGGTACAAAATACATCATTAAAGAACATAATAGTACAGATAACATTTGTAGTAATATGGGCTTTACAAAAGAATCGAAATAACATATACATCAGTGTTACAGGAATTATGACATAAGTACATACATAAAAGGACTGAATAACTTTCGAAACATGAACTTCACATGTGAGCATTAAAACAAAACAGAATAAATAATGTCTAAACATCTTTACAAAGTAAATAACATATTATTAGAAAAATTCTACAACATAACTCTTATTAGCTAAACACATAAAGACAGGAAAAACATAAATATACAAGAGTACACAAACACATAGGAGGATAACACAATGGAAAGGACAGGGTTCGTTTTCAGTGTAACATTTGGTACTGCAGTCCAACCCAAAACTTCATTCCATATCTTTCGTCTTATTTCAACATTTGTTTTCACCAAAACATCCTATCCAAGAATGATTTCTGTATTTATATGTTCACATATTTCCTACCTCATTATTTATTTTCCATTATCTTACAACATTTATTTCCAAGAAAATCCTACCTAAACTTGTTGTCTCTAAACCCTACTTTTTTGTTCATCTCCTCTTTCAAAATACTTTTTTTGGCCAAACCATATTCTTATAGCTTCTCAATGCATTTCTTCCA